>NC_083426.1:2518475-2818475 GCF_020745735.1 Hemiscyllium ocellatum | reverse complement strand
CTAACTGGTTTGTCACTCAAAAATGTCATTGCTGCTTGTGGGATTTACTTTGCGCATCTTTGCTCTCTCAACATTTTATCATTGGTTGCACTTCAACAATACTTTGCTCTCTACAAAATCCTTTAGTTTGGAAGTTGTGAAAGGTGCCATGTGAATGCAATTTCTTACTTTGAACTTTTGAGAACAAATAGATGTGTTTCACTCTTGTATATTCCTGTGTAAAAATTTCCAGTTGTCCCATTAGCTCATTGGATGAATTTATCACTAATATGAAATTCAGCCCTACCCCGGGCGGAGTCTTAACCCAAGTCACATTGGGTCCAATTATGGGTGAGGTCAAGGGTCCCACAACTGGCCTGTTTGCATTAGGAGGAGGGAGCAGGAATTAATCAGGAGGAGCAGTCAGGGACTGAAAGTTATCCATTATCACAAATGAGCTTTCTGTAGCCAACCTGCACATTCCTGTTTACAAATGACACGGGGAGGTACAGCACACGGGCTAGGGGAAAGGTGTTACCACAGGGCCATTGCCAACCTGAATGAGTGGGCAAAACTGTGGGAGATGCAGTTTAATGTGGAGAAATGTGAGATCATCCAGTCTGGGTCAGGGAATGACCAAAGCATTCTTTTATGGTGAAAGACTGGGAATGGCGAAGGGATCTAGGTGTTCGTGTGCAAAAATCACGAATGGACTTGTCTGAAAAGAATAGTCAAGAAAGGTAATATAACAATGCAGAGACTCAGCAGGTCTGCCAGCATCTGTGGAGAAAGAAACTGAGTTGATGTTTTGAGTTACACATGACCTTTCTTTAGAAAGGACCTGCTGCATTTGTGTACAAATATTTATTTTGATTTCAAGTCTCCAGAATTTACAGTACTTTGTTTTTTAATTGATTAATGGTTTTTATTTCAAAAATGCTTCATTTGTACACAGCCTTAGTCAGACCCTATTTGGAGAACCACCTTTCAATTTCTGGACAGGAATGATATGAGTGGAATCAGTGCGATATGAGCTGATTAACGTTGAGGTATCAATTATGACCACACCGTTGTATGGACAGAGCTGGTATCCCCATGTGTTTGGGTGATTCACCTGCTTGTGGTGTTGGGACCCAAAACAAGGGGCAGGACCTTTAACATCAGAGCCAGGTCATAAAGAATTGAAAACAGCAATCAGTCTTCTAAAAGAGTTGAATATTGGACACATCTCCAAAAGATTGCAAGTGCTGGGTGGCAGCTGTAACTTTCAAGATTGAGATGAGAGATTTTGTTAGACAAGAGCATCGAGGAATATGAAGTAAAGGTAGGAAAATGGGACCGGAGCACAGTTCAGCCAGGATCTGATAGAATGGAACAGTAGGGACTCCTCTTGTTCTACAGTGCATTTCTTGGTGAAGTTGAACTATGGAGTTTAGGAAGATCCCAGGATTGATTCTGGTCTGAACAACACACAGAATGTAGTTGGACAGGTACAACTAGGCGATGCATTGTACCATAGTGTCTTCTGAATGTGCATTGATAGCAGGAGAGGACAACACTTGATCACTGTAGCTCCTAGAGATGCACATCTCTCCAACACTCGCTGTCTACACTGATGCAGAATGACCATGTGATCTGATTTGGGACAGGAGCCAATATCCGTGGACCTGGAGTCAAGTGAGATTCAGTGGATCCAGGAATCGATGACGATTGTGTTGTAGGGTGACTGATTCAGATCGAGAAAGGAGAGAGGAAGATTGTTCACTTTGTATTGATAGTGTAGAGTCATTTGATGTTTTATTGCTGATAGAAGCAACCTCCATTTAATGTTCAATGTCATTAGCTTCCCTGAGTATTCAATAATGAAGCTAATCTTCACAATGTCCCCATTCTGAAGGGTGAGGGAGTACAAATTGAGTCACATATACTCACAAATATTGATTTTCATTAGGTTTAGCTATAAGCGTTTCTGATGCGATTACTCATACAGTGCAATAGATTGTTCCTTTCTTCAATAGTTTGATATGGATGTTAGCAAGGCAGGAGCCATTTTTCCTGATTTATCTTTCCAATAAGTTGCTGAAATGAAATTGCAGAGAGATGTAAACTCAGTTGTCTATTTTACACAATCCAGGAAGTGGGAGGGTGCAGTTTGACCATTATTTTGCTCTTTAATAAGTATATCCAGCAAGTTTTTGGTACTAGTTCAGCCACATCATGATCCTTCAAATGTCGTGGCAATGAAATATAAAGTGACAGCACAAAAGACACCACGCCCCCATCACATCTATCTTCAATGCGTGGGTCTCAGACACAGTGAGGCTTCTGGACACTGAGCCTGGTGATGAAACACACTCCGTTACTGCACAGCATTAACTGATAATGCACCACCACCTGATACAGTATATACGGGAGTTTTACACACAGAAACATGTGGCTGTTATGATAGAATGTGTACAGTGTTATACCAACTACCAATGTCCAATGAGAGTTAGAGATGGGAAATAAATGTTGGCCTAGCCAACAACACCCATGAATGAGTAAATAAAATTAACTGGGTTCAGCATTTATTGCCCGTCCCTAGTTGGCCTTGAGAAGGTGGGGGTGAGCTTCATTCCTGAACCGCTGCAGTCCATGTGCCGTGGGTAGACCCACAATGCCAGTGAGAGAAAGTGAGGACTGCAGGTGCTGGAGAGTCAGAGTTGGAAAGTGTGGTGCTGGGAAATCACAGCAGCTCAGGCAGCATCCGAGCAGCAGGAGAGTTGATGTTTCGGGAATAAGTTCTTCATTCCTGATGCCCAAAATGTTGACTCTCCTGAACCTCGGCATGCTGCCTGACCTGCTGTGTTTTTCCAGCATCACACTTTTCGACTTGGACTGACAATGCCGTGAGGGAGGAAATTCCAGGAATTTGACCCAGTCACCCTGAAGGAACGGTGATATATTTCGAAGTTGGGATGGTGAGAGGCTTGGGGAGGGGTGGCTGGGGGGGATCTTGTGGGTGATGATGTTTTCCTATGCTGGATGCCCACGACATTCTAGGTGGTGAGGTCACTGGTTTGGAAGGTGCTGTGTGAGAGACCCTTGGAGAGATGTTGCAATGCATCTCATAGATGGTACACACTGTTGCCACTCTGTGGTGGGGAATGGAAGGACTGAATGCTGAAGGTTACAGATGTGGTGCCCAGCGAAAGGGCTCCTTTATTTTGGATGGTGTCAAGCATCTTGAGTGTTGTTGGAGCTGCAGCCATCCAGGCAAACAGGGAATATTACATCACACCCTTGACTCGTGTCTTGTAGATGATGGACAGAATCTGGGGAGTCAGGAGACTCATTACAGAATTCCCACCCACTGACCTGCTCTTGGAGCTATTGTGTTTATATGACAAGTCCAGTTTTTTGTCTGGTCAATGGTGACCCTCACGATATTGATAATGGAAATTTAACAATGGTAATGCCATTGAATATGAAGGAGAGTTGCCAATGTGACAGTATTATACCCAGTAACATATGGTACTATATATAACATGCACAATGATCTTTTTAGTAACAGGAGTGACATATAATAGCACTGTATCCAGTAACACAGTTTGCTATTGTAATAATCAATTTCATTTATGTCACTCCTTTAGGTAGACGAATGTCCCAAACTGTTGTATAGGTTTTTAAGAATTCTCTGATGGAATGAGTGCATCACCAACAAGGCCAGCATCTATTGGCTGTCCTTTATTGTTACTGGATGGAGTGGCTTGCTATGCAAGGGCCAGTTAAGTGTCAACCCCATTGTTGTGGGTCTGGAGTCATGTGTAGACCATACCAGGTAAGGACAGTAGACTTCCTTCCCAAAAGGACATTAGTGAACTCGGGGGTTTTTTAAACAAAAACTGATAGTTATCATGATTACCATTACCGAGACTAGCTGCATATCTCAGGCTTACTCTACCAGATGCTGTAGGTTTTGAACCTACATCCCAGAGAATTAGCTTCAGCATCTAGTTAAACTAATCCAGTGACATTACCACTGCATCACCATTGCCCATATGCACAAAGAGAAAATTACTGACATTGAACTAAATCAATGAGTGACCAAAAGATTTGTCAATGTGAGTAATTGTAAGGAGGGAGGTTAAATAGGTGGGTCAGGGTGGGGGAGTATTCTAAAGCAAGGTGGCTGAAGAGAGAGTCACCAAAGTGAGACATGAGAGTTTGGGATGCGTGATGGCTAAGAATCAGAGATATAGATACTTTCGGGAATTTGTGGGCCTGGTGAACATTAGAGGCAGGGAGAGGCAAGGCACAGAACACATTAAACAGAAAGGTGAGAACGCTCAATTTGAGGCATTGGAGACTGTTTGATAACCTTCAAAAGGGAAGTGTTTCATTGAATATGCACCTTTACAGAACTACGGGGTAAGGGAAGAGGCACAGAACTAAATGTTCTAGATTAAATAACTTCTTCTGTGTTGTGTTATTCAAACATTCTATTCTACAACATAGATTCAAGGTGAACCAATATGCTTGGGTTTTTGCTGACTGAGAAGGACTTGCTGCAGAATAGGATACAGACAGCATGCTTTTAAACTCTAGTTTATAGACTATGGAAGATAAGATGCAAGACTCCCATCTTCTCATCTGCAAGGTAATGACAGCATAGATATGAGGTTCTGCAGCAACTGAGCTGAGGCAGGGGTAGAGTCAGGTGATGAAATGGAGGGAGAAATAGGCAGACCCTCATGTCAAGATCATCTAGGACACTGAGGCTGGGGAAGACCTGGTTCAAACGGAGGCAGGGGTTGGGATTGGGGTGAGAGTTTGAGAGTGAAGCTGAAAACCAAGGCTTTAAACTTCTTTCCAACCTTTACTATACTGAAGGACATTGTTTACCTCTCGATGATCAAGTTGTTCTGTTCCAATTCCCACAGCACACCTTCCATTTCCTTTTTGAGCTGCTTCATTCTGTTAACACACAGATAAGTTCAAAGTTTTTCATCCTTGCTGCTCAAGAATTGCACCTTCAATGAACTGGACCAAACATGACTGTGAGATTTCTGTACAGTCCCCATTCAAAGCTCAATGATATTTTTGAGACGATGTAAAACAAAACTGTGTACTATTAAGTAATGATCTGCACTGCTTCACTTTGCAGTGTTTTTTTTTAAGATCACAAGACATGGGAATCACAGGCTGGGCCAACATTTACTGTCCATGTTAACTTGCCCAGAGGTAGGGTTAAGAGTCACCCACATTGCTGTAGGTCCTGAGTCGCGTGTAGGCCAGACCAGGTAAGGACAGCAGGTTTGCTTCCCTAAAGCATTGATCCAGATGGATATTTGCAGTAATTGTCAATGGTCACTATTAGACCAGCTTCTCAATGCCAGATTATTTTTTATTGAATTGAAATGTCACTGCTTACCATTCAAACCCATGTACCAGAACATTACCAGAACCGCGCCTTTCCAGCAACACATTTTCAGCTGCGCCTGTCCAGCAACACATTTTCAGCTCTGATCTCCAGCATCTGCAGTCCTCACTTTTTCCTACCAGAACATTAAGCCTGGACCTCTCGATTACTGGTCCACTGACAATGCCACTAAGTCCAAACCCCACTCCCTTGGTGACATCTCCACCACTGATGTCAGCGCCATCAGTGGGATATTACTGGAAAAGGTTAATCATGTCAATGCTTCTTGGATTTCATTGTCATCCCTCAGAGACAGTGGTCTCCAGTGACCTGGCAGCTTGATCGAGAGTACAACCACATGGCTGTTTGCAAATGTACAAGGGTAATTGGAGAGAAGCTGTGTGCTGAGTGCACAGTGTTTGGGAGGAATAGGTCATTTTCAAAGCTGGAAGTGATCCAGGTGAACCTTAATCCTGCTGCTTACTATCCCACTGCCTGGAGGGTAAGCTACTGTAACTGTTGGTGAGTCTTTAAGGTTTTGAATCAGGTTTTTCAGGTTGACCGTGATGTCGAGATTCCCAGAGGGACAATGTCACAGAATATTTCTGTTTTGGCAAAATGTTGTACTCTTCAAATTCAGGGACCTCCCTCTGAATACCTGCTCCCCACCTGATTGTCATATCCATGCATTTCTGCTCAGAGCCATCACTAGGAGCTGGTATTTTAGTCACAGATTGTTGTTCTGCTTGAAGCCTCAGCAGCCCTTGGTCTAATATCTGCAATTACAAAGAAAGAGAAGATTGTCATTTTCAATACCTGGAGACTCCCAGACAAACAGAGAATTGGTGACTTTGGGTTTAGACTCGAGTAAAGGCACTCAACAGCTTTTTGATGTTCTTCTATTGAAACTAAGACGTGATTGTTGTATTCACTCGCACTGTTCGAGGTGATGGGGTTACAGCAACAGAACTCTATTTGTGAAATTTCTGACAGAGTTAAGAACATTCACGGGGGATACATTCTGGTTATTCTTTCATTTAATAAAAAATAACTTCAATTAAGTTCCGTTTTAGTAGACAGTGCTAAATACTAACTCACAGCTCTACAGAAAGACTCAATTTATCTACTGTGTATTTATTGGCTTTAACCTCAACAGAGTGGATCCTTTCTTTTCACTATTCACACCTATCATTAACTCCTACTTTACATCTCAGCCACTCCCTTATCACTATTAGTACTCCTTTTGTGTTTTGCTCTGGGCACCCTCACCGTCTGTTCCACTTGCTCCTCCTCCTCTCTCTGTCAACAACATTTTAAGAAAAACTACCATTTTCCAGCTTCTTTCAGTTATGAAGAAGACTGATATTGATTTGAAATGTTAACTCTGTTTCACTCTCCACAGTTGCTACCAGACTCATGGAGTTTCTCCAGCATTTAGGAACAAATGACTCTGATGAAGAGTCATCTAGCCTCGAAACATTAGCTTGTTCTTTCTCCATGGATGCTCTCTGACCCACTGTGATCTCCAGCATTTGTTGTTTTCTCCAGCATTTTCTGCTTCTGGTTTTGATTTGCTTCTGTTTTGGAGAATCTATAGCGTTTTTAATTATTTTAATTTTATGACAAATGAGTGTGTAATTAAACCAAAAATAACTGTGGTTTTGTTGTGAAATAGGCAAAAGTGAGGACTGCAGATGCTGGACATTAGACTTGAGAGTGTGCTGCTGGAAAAGAACAGCAGGTCAGGGCAGCATCCGAAGAGCAGGAAAATCGACATTTCGAGCAAAAGCGCTTCATCAGAATTGTGTTATGAAATGCCAATCAGTTCAAACCACTTTCCATTCCATTTAATTACTACAGCTCAGAATATTCAATCAGATATAATTGTGTTTACTGATAATCCTTCACCTTCAAACCACCATCGAAACTGACATCTCTCACATGTTTTATCAAACATTTATATGCTGTACTTTTCTTCCTCTTTGGTGTGAAGTTCAGATACCTAGTTGTCCCTGTGAGTGTGCTGTGCAGAAATTAAAGCTTTTCCCCCACTATTTCTCAGGTTCACAACATAATTTTTCACTCCCTCAGTCTTTTCTTAACCCCATGTTCTTCCAGTGCATAAATTAATCATGACCTTACCCAATATTCCAAATTGACCACACATTTGGGAGTCAGGATCACGCACATTTACAAAGTTAGATCACTCATCATTTGAGCAGCAAACGTTTTTTTTTGCATTTGTGGAGTCCAATTCCTGTCGGAACTGGTCTGTCTGCCGACATGACGGTCTTTTAAAGCACCCTTTAATTATCAGTGTATTTATTAGGGTCAGAGAAGGTACCTTTTTCAAATGAACTTCGTGTTTCTCCAGCTCCTGACTGCAGTTCACACTCTGGTTTTTAAAGGTAATCAGTTGCTTTCGGGTCTCACAGCATATCCTGCAAAATGTGTTGTGGTTATCAATCCAGCCCATACCTTCATCCACAACCCCTTATTTAGATTAGATTAGATTACTTACAGTGTGGAAACAGGCCGTTCGGCCCAACAGGTCCACACCAACCCGCCGAAGCACAACCCACCCATACCCCTACATTTACCCCTTACCTAACACTACGGGCAATTTAGCATGGCCAATTCACCTGACCCACACATCTTTGGACTGTGGGAGGAAACCGGAGCACCTGGAGGAAACCCACACAGACACAGGGAGAATGTGCAAACTCCACACAGTCAGTCGCCTGAGTCGGGAATTGAACCCGGGTCTCAGGCGCTGTGAGGCAGCAGTGCTAACCACTGTGCCACCGTGCCGCCCACTGACTCATTATTCATGCACACACCCCCTATTAGATGCTATTTACAGCTCTCCAAATCCCTGCCAGTCCCAAGGACCTTCGTATAAGGAATAAGGTAGGTGAACTTGCAGCGTGGGTTGGTACCTGGGACTTCGATGTTGTGGCCATTACAGAGACGTGGGTAGAACAGGGACAAGAATGGCTGTTGCACGTTCCAGGGTTCAAATGTTTTAGTAGGATCAGACATGGGGGTAAAAAAGGGGGAGGCGTGGCATTACTTGTCAAAGACAGTATCACAGCAGTGGGATGGACGATGGAAGAGGACTTGCCATCTGAGGTAGTTTGGGCTGAGGTTAGAAATAGGAAAGGTGAGGTCACCCTGTTAGGTGTTTTCTACAGGCCTCCTAATAGTCCTAGAGAAGTAGAGGATAATATTGCGAGGATGATTCAGGAAAAGAGTGAAGGTAGCAGGGTGGTTGTTATGGGGGACTTTAACTTCCCAGATATTGACTGGGAGAGCTATAGCTCGAGTTCATTAGATGGGTCGGTGTTTGTCCAATGTGTGCAGGAGGGTTTCCTGACACAATATGTCGACAGGCCAACAAGAGGGGAGGCTATATTGGATTTGGTTCTAGGTAATGAACCAGGCCAGGTGTTAGACTTGGAGGTAGGTGAGCACTTCGGGGACAGTGACCACAACTCGGTGACTTTTACTTTAGTGATGGAGAGGGATAATCGTGCGCCGCAGGGCAAGAGCTATAGCTGGGGGCAGGGAAATTATGATGCTGTGAGGCATGACTTAGGATGTGTGGATTGGAAAAACAGGCTTCAAGAGAAGAACACTAATGAGATGTGGGGATTGTTCAAGGAGCAGCTACTGCGTGTCCTCGATAGGTATGTACCAGTCAGGCATGGTGTAAAGGGCCTTGTGAGGCAGCCGTGGTTTAGTAAGGAATTGGAGTCCCTTGTGAAAGGGAAGAAGGCGGCATATGTAAAGATGAGGCGTGAAGGTTCAGTAGGGGCGATTGAGAGTTATAAGGTAGCCAGGAAGGAGCTAAAGAGGGAGCTAAGAGAAGCGAGAAGGGGACATGAAAAGTCTTTAGCTGGTAGGATTAGGGAAAACCCAAAGGCTTTCTATAGGTATGTCAAGAATAAAAGGATGACTAGGGTAGGTATCGGTCCAGTCAAGGATAGTAGTGGGAAGTTGTGTGTGGAGGCGGAGGAGATTGGAGAGACATTAAATCAGTACTTTTCATCAGTATTCACTCAGGAACAGGACACTGTTGCTGATGTGAATATGGAATCACAAATAATTAGAATGGATGCCCTGGAAATATGCAGGGAAGAGGTTTTGGGAATATTGGAAAGGATGAATATAGATAAGTCTCCTGGGCCTGATGGCATTTACCCCAGGATCCTATGGGAAGCTAGGGAGGAGATAGCAGAGCCATTGGCCTGGATTTTTATGTCGTCATTGTCAACGGGAATAGTACCAGAGGACTGGAGGATAGCGAATGTGGTCCCATTGTTCAAGAAAGGGTGTAGGGATAGCCCTAGTAACTATAGGCCAGTGAGTCTGACTTCAGTGGTGGGCAAAGTCTTAGAGAGAATGGTAAGGGATAAGATTTATGAACATCTGGGTAGGAATAACGTCATCAGGGATAGCCAGCATGGTTTTGTGAAGGGCAGGTCGTGCCTCACAAACCTTATTGAGTTCTTTGAGAAGGTGACTAAGGAAGTGGACGAGGGTAAAGCAGTAGATGTTGTGTATATGGATTTTAGTAAGGCGTTCGATAAGGTTCCCCATGGTAGGCTAATGCTAAAACTTCGGAGGTATGGCATTGAGGATACATTAGAGGTTTGGATTAGGAATTGGCTGGCTGGAAGGAGACAGAGGGTAGTAGTTGATGGATTATGTTCATCTTGGAGCGCAGTTACTAGCGGTGTACCACAAGGATCTGTTTTAGGACCATTGCTTTTTGTTATCTTTATAAATGATCTAGAGGAAGGACTTGAAAGCTGGGTAAGCAAGTTTGCGGATGACACAAAAGTCGGTGGAGTTGTGGATAGTGAGGAAGGAAGTGGTAGGTTGCAGCGGGATATAGATAAGTTGCAGAGCTGGGCGGAAATGTGGCAAATGGAATTCAATGTAGCTAAGTGCGAAGTCGTTCACTTTGGTAGGAATAACAAGATGATGGATTACTGGGCTAATGGTAGGCTACTTGGTAGTGTGGATGAGCAGAGGGATCTTGGTGTCCATGTACACAGATCTCTGAAAGTTGCCACCCAGGTAAATAGTGCTGTGAGGAAGGCATATGGTGTACTGGGCTTTATTGGCAGAGGAATTGAGTTCCGGAGTCCTGAGGTCATGTTGCAGTTGTATAAGACTCTGGTGCGGCCTCATCTGGAGTATTGTGTGCAGTTTTGGTCGCCATACTATAGGAAGGATGTGGAAGCTTTAGAACGAGTGCAGAGGAGGTTTACCAGGATATTGCCTGGAATGGTAGGAAAATCTTATGAGGAAAGGCTGAGGCACTTGGGGCTGTTCTCATTGGAGAAGAGAAGGTTTAGGGGAGATCTGATAGAAGTGTATAAGATGATTAGGGGTTTAGATAGGGTAGATACTAAGAACCTTTTACCGCTAATGGAGTCAGGTGTTACTAGGGGACATAGCTTTAAATTAAGGGGTGGTAGGTATAGGACAGATGTTAGGGGTAGATTCTTCACACAGCGGGTTGTGAGTTCATGGAATGCCCTGCCAGTAGCAGTGGTGAACTCTCCTTCTTTATGGTCATTTAAGCGGGCATTGGATAGGCATTTGGAAGTTATTGGGCTAGTATAGGTTAGGTAGGATTCGGTCGGCGCAACATCGAGGGCCGAAGGGCCTGTACTGCACTGTATCCTTCTATGTTCTATGTTCTATGTTCTCGGGATCAGTGTCACTGGCAAGGCCTACAAAGCCTGGCTGTTACACAGCTGCAAACCAGGTTTGTTGTAAATTGTAAATCTGAGACAGGTCGATTCTGAGGAAGGGTCACTAGACCCGAAACATTAACTCTGATTTCTCTCCACAGATGTTGCCAGACCTGCTGAGCTTTTCCTGTAATTTCTGTTTTTGTTTCTGCTTTAGAGCATACTTTTGGTTTTTGTATGGATAAATCCTTGATAAGCAAAAGTATTAAGGGATATGGGTCAAAGCCAGGTATATGGAGTTAGGCCACAGATCAGCCGTGATCTCATTGAATTAGTTAGAGGGGTTGAATGGCCTACCCCTGTTGCTCCATTCCTAGGAGGGTAGAACAGGTTTCCTTCCCTACATTTCCAGCTCCTCTGTTCATGAGTGATCAATGTGTGTTCCTGTGAAAACTCAGTCCTTTTACAAACCTATTTCTGGACGGTAGAAACAAAATTTGAATTTTGAACATCTCATGTTGGGCAGAATTCAGAATCAGTGAAGATACTGTCTCCTGAACTCAACCTTAAGTGCATTGGGAAGCCAATGCTCTTATAAAGAACTATTCGACAATAGACTGCAGACAAGGTTCAATTTTCTCTCGAGATAACCATCCAACTGCCCATCAGATATCAACCAGCTCTCAGATACTAACCCCCACAACAGCCCCCAGACTCTAACCTCCAGTTGTTCTTCATTACTATGTTGCTGGCCTTGAGTCACCTACACCAGTCCTGGGGTAATTACCATCATGCCAACCTTTAGACATTTACCCAATTTGGGTGTCAAGCTTCAACCATTATCTCCACTGGTAATCCATGTTAACCAACCCTCAGCCACATGTAGAGCCTTACTCACATACCTCATCCAGTCTTTAGTAGAAGCCAACAACTTTTGATATTTCTGGACACAATCCTCTCTGACTAACTTCTGCACCTTCTTTGTATGCATTCCCATTTTGATCCTGGAACATTAAAGAAATACCACGAATGCAAGATGTCCTTAGGGTGGGCAATATAAACACCAGGGAAATTCCAAGGTCTAGAATTTAGGAACGTGTTAAAATATATGCAAAAGGCTTTACAATAAGAATGTGCTAATTTATAAAGGCATTATAGAGTAGTGCTTTGCAAATTTAAACACTTTTGCAAATCTAACTCACTTCATTTAGATTTTCAGATACTCATCATGCTGGCAGATGGAACAACAATGGCAAATCTTTGATAAATTACTGTCTAGGTCCCAGATAGAACATTGTGTTCAATTCTGGGCTCCACACTTCCAGAAAGATGTCAAAACCTTGGAGGAGATTTGCTGAAATGGGGAATTCAGTGAATGTGGAGATATAGAAGCTGGGATTGTTCTGCATAAGAAGGGTTCAGCAGGGTTTTAACAGAAATGTTAACAATTAAGAAGGGTTTTGATTGTTTGTCCTGGTCCACTTGATTTCCACTGGCACAAGGATGGATTATCAGAAGGCTCAAATTTAAGGTTTCAGAAAACCTCCACCAGGTGAGAAATTAGAAATGTTTTTTGAAATATACAAACGCAACAAACTGTGATCTGAATATTCTGTCTGAAAGGGTATTAAATTGAGATTTCATTTACAACTTTCAAAAGAGAATTAGATAATTATTTGGAATGGGAAATATTGCAGCACAATGTTGAGGGTCAGTGGTGTGTGGTCTTTTATAGAGGCACAGATAAAAAAGCTGAATGGCATTCTGTTATATTGTACTTTCTATGAAATGTGCCGTATTGCTAGAATTGGTCACGTCACTAGGAGTCAAGTTGCTTCTGCAATAGCAGGAGTTTAAATTTATACAATACTTCACTGTATTAACACCTTATGGAGGCATTTTTACAGTAAATTTGCTCACACCCCAAATCTTACAACCAGCAAAGAATTTGTGGATGAAATCCATCCGTTTTTGAGCAATTGGTTGATAGTTGTTTGGTAGAACAGAATGTGAGCATTGCTGAAAACAAGATGCATTTTGTTCAAGCTTTTCAACTTGTGCTCCATCAGGACATTTTGCAAGAACATCAACTTAATCAAAAACCTAACATTTGTACTGGAACAGAGGACAGGGCTAACTGGTTGGAAGTGGACTCTGGTTTGTAGAATTACTGCCATGTAGAATCACAAATTAATGATGACTAACAGTTAACAGCCAGGCTTTGTTTAAATTTTAAATCAGGCAGGTTGACTCTGATTGGTCAAAGCATTGCCCTGAAAAATAAATCAGCAAATGGCTGTGTGGAGTTGTAACAGTTACACTGTGTTCAGGATCCTTCCGCCTGACAGGATCAGGACCCCATATTCAATGTATCTGGCTTCCAATGTGAGTCTGACTGACAGGATTATTCAGCAACTTCTGTCCAATTGCAGAACTACATTTAATGTTGATTCAGGGGAAACACAAGTCATTTTAATTATTCCATGAGATTTTTGATATATAACTGAACCACAAAATAACCTCTGTTCAGCATGGTGCCTCTGGCAATGCAGCATTCCAAGACAATGTGTTCAGTTTCCATTGTGGGACTTGTACTCACAAACTTCAGAGTTAGAGGCAGGATTGCTATCCATTGAGTCAAACTGACATTTTTTAACTGAAGCGAGACAAGTTATAAAAACAACTTACTTCTCAAATTTATGGATTTGCTCATCATTGTATTGAAGTTCTGAAAAAGAACAAGTATTGGATGGTGAGGATCACTGTGATTTTCAGTGCTTAATGCAAGCAGCGTCTGTATTTAATACTTAGGTACCATTTAACTGGGCACCTGCTGGAATCATTCACTGATTTCCAGTTGAATGGGGGCACGTGTCAAGACATTGAATGAAAGCCAAGTTTGGGTTTGGCCTCATGCCCTGCTCTCTTCACTGCACCCCTGCTCCGTGCTGTCAAATATCCATCAGCACGTCTTCCAAGTGTAGCCTGGCCAATGGGAAGAGCAGCCAGTCATTGTGGAAGCATACCCCAGAATGAGCTATAAGGGTGGATGTGGGGATCAGGGTGGGGTTCAGTGAGTACTGCAGACACTGGAGTAAGATTCCACAAACAGCAATGGAATAAAAATATTGAGCTAGTTTGCCTTTGGTGACGTTCCTGATTCCTGAAGAAGGGTTCATGCCTGAAACGTCGACTCTCCTGCCCCTTGGATGCTGCCTGACCTGCTGCGTTTTTTTCAGCAACACATTTTCAGCTTTGGTGACGTTCAGTGAAGGATAAATGTTTACAAGGACTCTTAGTGAACTCCTCTGCTTTATGAGGCACACAGGCACTCTTAAGTCAATTCAACAAGGTAAAAGGCCTTCACGTTACATCTGAAAGTTGACACTGGTGTGTGTGCAGAGCTCTCTCAATGCTGCCACCTGGGATTTATGCTAAATCTGTGCAGTGGACAGCCTCACAACCTCCTGCATCAGAGGAGAGAGTGAGCAGTTACTAGCTGCTTCATGTTCAGTGACAGCCTCTGAACCCCATTTGAGACTGTGACATGTCTCCACTGTTAGGAATACAAACTAGTAATGAATTGGCTCCTTACTCATCTTCACTCGGTCCTTTCTGAGCTGATGGTGAATAGAAGAAACATTCTTCAGTAAAACTTCCACTTTTCCAACTCTACAAAATAATTAGATGACAGAAACGTTAATCATTCTTCATTTTCAACTATTGTTACCATTTTTAATTCTCACCGCTGTTTTATTTCATGGGGTTGTCAGAATCTGACTCATTCTCTGTGAGTCTGTTTAGATAGAGAGTTATTGAAGCACCATAACCAATGTGACCGTGTCCTCACCCTCCATCAACACAGGAACACAGCTTCACATAGAGTGAAAAACAATCAAATGAAGAACTTGCACTCATATTGCCCCTTTTGTGAGATCAAACTGCCCCAGAACACCTTCCTGCCAGTGTAGCAGTTCTGAAGCACAGGTCACTGTTGTAATGTAGCAAATGCAGCTGCCAATTTTTAACTTTTTAAATTCACGTGTGGGACCTGGGTGTCATTATCTGGTGCAGCATTTATTTCCTGTCTCTGGTTGTCCTTTTGAACTGGTGGTGGTGGTGAGCTGCATAGCAAGATCACATGAAACAGCAATGTGAGAATGGTCTATCTATCTGAACCAAATTGATTGAGGCTTCAGTATTGGCAGGACATCAGGGATAACACCCCAGAATAGTGCTTTTGGATCTTTCACATCTACCTGTAAGGACTGGCAGGGCCTCTGTTTAATATTTTATCCAACAGATATCACTTTGACAGTGCAGCACTCCCTCAGTACTGCTGCAGGTGTATTGGTGCGGTTTACATGCTTCAGACACTACAGTGGGATGTGGACCCAGAACCTTTTGATTACAAGGCAGCCACTATCAGGAACGGAAAATCTGGCTGATTCTATTCTTCCCTAATCCTCGGGCACTGAAAGCAGTTGTAGCAGGAATTCCTGCTCAGCATAACCCAACCAGTTACACAGGTGTGAATTTTGGTTTGTGCTTTTAAAGGCACTTAAAGAAAGAGAGATATTCTGTTTAAAACTGAATGAAGTCACTACGTATCAGTCACGTTGTTAAGAAATTCACTTTAATCTACAGTTGGGAGTTTCT
The DNA here is from genome assembly GCF_020745735.1 of Hemiscyllium ocellatum. Classification (NCBI taxonomy): domain Eukaryota; kingdom Metazoa; phylum Chordata; class Chondrichthyes; order Orectolobiformes; family Hemiscylliidae; genus Hemiscyllium; species Hemiscyllium ocellatum. The sequence continues at coordinate 2,802,728 of NC_083426.1, read as the reverse complement.
TGGTTGTCAGCTAATTACTGATTGAGAGAACTTTGTGGGTAATTTCAAGGAAGGACAATACCAACTTTGTCTATCCTTCTGGAACAGTTAATGTCAATCAGAGGAAGTAAGGCGAATTCAGGAGTGGTATATACCCAATGTTACCTATTTGGGATGGATATAGGGTTAGTGGGATACAGCAGGGCAGTGGGTTTAGTTGGGGATTGGTGGAGGACAATGGTGGAGACCTGAATGGATGTAGGAATGATTCAGGGTGGTCAGCAGGGAGCAGGATTAGTTTGGGATTGATACTGGGCTACAGAAAGATCACAAGAAAATTGGGTTAGGACTTACAAACATGAGAAATATGAACAGTAGACCATTCAGCCCATCCGATCTGCTACATCATTCAATCCAATCCTGGCTGATCTTGGACTTCAACTCCACTTTCTCACCCACTCCCCATATTCCTCAATTTCCTGAAAACCAAAGATTTATCCATCTCCCTATTAAATATATTCAATGATAACACATCCCCAGCTCTCTGGATTAGAAAATTCAAAATGTTCACAACCTTTTCAAAAGTTCTGTTCGCTTCAGTCCTAAATGATCTGCCCCTGAACTTGGAAAGTGACCCATTTCCAGATAACCCAATCTGGGGGCAAATAGTCTCAGTGACGACCCTGTCAAGTCCCTTCAGAATCTTGGATATTTCAAAGAACTCTCCTCTGATTCCTATAAATTCTAGAGAATACAGACCCAATTAACTCAGCCTCTCATTATCGAACAATCATCTTATCCCAGACACCTACTTAGTGAACCTTTGCTGATGTGCCTCTAATGCAAACCTTAGATATGGAGATCAAAACCGCACACACTATCCCGCATGAGGTCTCTCCAGAGCCCCTGTACAATGCTCCAGAGTTCTTTATTCCTGCACTCCGACTCCTTGCCAATAAAGGCTGATATGGCATTGACCTTCTTTGTTACTTTCACACTAATATTCTTTTCCTTTTATCTGGACATGAATATTTCCAATTTTTACTCCTTTCAAAACAATGCTATTTCATTCTTATGGCCAAAATGAATGACTTCCCACATTTCTCACTGCTCCATCTGTTCCATGGTCAGAGTAATTTATTGAGTTTGACGTAGGGTGATGGGAAGAGCAAGGGATTGGAATTAGTTTAGGAGTCTAGCAAAGGGCCAGCAGAAAGAGGGTGGGCCAAATGACCTCCGTCAGTGCCATAATCCTCATTGGGTCCAGCGTCTGAAGTAAACCGTGCTCACGTGCTGTCTGCATGATGTAAGTCTCGGCACTGGCACCATTCAGTTGTGATCTGCTCCAATTGCTTCTGAACGCTTTGAACACTATGGGAGCCGGTAACAATAAACTCCTGAGCCTGCAACACAAAATGATTTAACTTACACTTTTTATATTGTCTATTGGCCCAGTCACCCAGCATAACTGCAGTGCGAGTTAGAATCAAGCTCTCTCTACACTGTCCCCATTAAACACTCCCAGGTCAGGGGTTAAATTAAGAGTAAGGCTGACTCTACAAGTTCTCTGTCAAATGTCCCTTGGACAGGAACAGTAGAGCCCTCCAGCATATGAACATTTGCAATTTTGCTTCCAAATATATTCCAGATAATGGCATGGTTTCTCTTTATGTAACTGATCCGTATCTGTGAAGAATTGATTTCACTAATAAAAGCATTATCCCTACTGACCTCCTTCGTTCAGCTTTTCTGATCATCATTGAAAGATTAATTAAGGTATTTATATTCACAATCTATTAATATTTAAAATCCATCAACAAGATTCCACATACTTTTCCTAGATACAGGAACAGAACGAGGCCTTTCGGCCCACTGAACCTGTTCCATCTTTCAACAACATCACAGTTGACTTGTATGTTAACTCCATCTCCCTGCTGATATCCCTAAATGCAAACTGTCTTGGCTGACCTCAAGTTAAAATAAATCAATTGATTCTGCGCAGGATGAGATGATACGGGGAAGGTGGAGGCAGGGTGGATGGCCATGGGGAAGTTCTGTTGCTCCATTACCCTTCCTGTGAACACCTGACTTCAGTTTAAATGGCAGAACATCAGGGTCTGGAGAGACCTTGCTGTGACTGAGCAAGGAAGTGATTGAGAAGATTTTTCCCAATAACCTGGCACCAGTCAGAGCTCAAAGAGAATGAGTGCGGGGCTCTAAGGGTCAGAAACCAAAAATGATCAAATAACTTACTGACTGCAGCTTAACATGAAGAACTCCCATTTCCGTCAGATCCTGAGTCAGTGGCCCATATCTGTAAGGGAAAGTTAATCAATCAGCTTTGTGATGGGGGATTTCAAGATGGAGGTGGGGGGGGGGACATATTTTTAAGGTGAGAGGAGAGAGATTTTAAAAAGACATAAGTGGTAAATGGTTTACACAGAGGGTGGTTCGTGTGTGGAATGAACTTCCTGAGGAAATGATGGATGTGGGTACAATTACAATGTTGAAAAGACATTTGGATAGGTACATGAATAAGAAAGGTTTGAAGGGATATGGGCCAGGAGCAGGTAGGTGGAATTATTTTGGTTTGGGATTATGTATGGTACGGGCTGGTTTTACCGAAGGGTCTGTTTCTGTGTTAATGACTCTATGACTCTGTAATCGGCCTGTGATCAGTTAAGATTACAATCCCCTTTCAGTCAGAGTTCATCGAGTCAGCTCAAGCCCAGAGAGGTTTGAGTTCAGAACACAGACTATCACATGCTGCACTGTCGGACGGTCAGTGCTGAGGGAGTGCTGCACTGTCAGAGGGTCAGTGCTGAGGGAGTTCCTCAATGTCGGAGGGTTAGTACTGAGGGAGTGCTGCACTGTTAGAGGGTCAGTACTGAGGGAGTGCTGCACTGTCAGAGGGTCAGTGATGAGGAAGTGCTGCAATGTCAGAGGGTCAGTACTGAGGGAGTGCCACACTGAGGGTCAGTGCTGAGGGAGTGGTATACTGTCAGAGGGTCAGTACTGTGGGAGGGCTGCACTGTCAGAGGGTCAGTGCTAAGGGAGTGCCTCACGTTACAGGGTCATTGCTGAGGGAGTGCCACACTGTCAGAGGGTCAGTACAGTGGGAGTGCTGCACTGTTGGAGGGTCAGTATTGTGGGAGGGCCGGACTGTCGGAGGGTCAGTACTGAGGGAGTGCTGCACTGTTGGAGGGTCAGTACTGTGGGAGGGCCGGACTGTCGGAGGGTCAGTACTGAGGGAGTGCTGCACTGTTGGAGGGTCAGTACTGTGGGAGGGCCGGACTGTCGGAGGGTCAGTACTGAGGTCCAGAGTCCACAATAAAGCATTTGAACAGTTTGCCAAAAAAAATCTGGAACTTGATGTATACTAGCCTTTTACTATCCAGTAACAGTGTGATATTCCTGATTAGGAATGACAATCTCAGGGAGTACTCACAGTTTGTGGACTTGCACCATGGTGTTCTGACAGAAACTTAGCTTCAGATTCAACATTGTCAATTGCTGATGGATTGTCCCACATTCTTTCTTCAAAATTGCACTGGAACAGAAAATGCAATATTTACAAAGTCGATCGGATCATTCATCAAACGCATCGATTATTGAACCCAAAGCATTGTCTCCATCTCCAATCAGTAAATCCATGATCTGCCAATTATCCCATTGTGGGATTAAAACATCAATTGCCGAATTTGTAACGAGACAAGTTCACGATGTTTAAATCAGAGTTATCGCTCGGAACACGAGTGACACTTAGTCAAGGCAAGAACCTGCATAAGGAGACTTTTAATGCAGGAAGGATGTTCTGCTGCAGTTTCAGTTAGGACCCACTCTCCCAAACATACCCACTCTCGTAGGCTCAGAGGGAATGACCGATTATTTACTGTCGTCCTGTTTGACCACAGTATGACACCCATCCCATGGAGCAGAACCTTGAGCATAGAGGCACCGTCACTGCACCATGGCCTCTCTTCCAAACAGTTTGGGACACAAACCACCCAGTTATGAACCTCAGGATGGTCACAGCTGAGGAAAGCCTTTCAATCCATCTTAAGTTATCCATTCAGAGTTCCTTCATTATAACATTGTCACTGTCATGCCTTAGTGCTCATTGTACTGGTAACCGTACTGTTTGAACCAGGGCTCACTGATCTGATTGCTTTAAAGCAGTACTGCACAGTAAGCTTTCCCATACACAGGTCTCCAAAGCCTTCTCTCTTGGCTTAAGACCCAAAGTTCCTTGAGACTCTTGTCAGACCTTGACACTGGGATATATCTCCCTCTTCCCATCCTGTTTCCATGGATCAAATGTGGCCCCTGTTTCTTGGCAACCAGAACAGCATTGAACATTCAGGATATTGTCTATCTAGAACAGGGGACAAGTTCAATCAAAATTAATTTGACGAGTATGTGAGAATTTAATGTGCAACAGCATACTATCTAAACATAACAATGGTCAAACTTTACCCTCTCACCAAAGAAGAAGAACAAAGAATAATACAGCACTGGAACAGGCCCTTCGGCCCTCCAAGCTTGTGTTGCCACATTTAAACCTTTCATATTAAAACGGTCTTCATTTACAGGATCTATATCCCTCTATTCCCTTCCTATTCCCGTACTCATCCAGCTGCTTCTTGAATGCTGCTGTTGTGTCTGCTTCCCCCACCTCCTCTGGCAGCATGTTCCAGACACTCACCACCCTCTGTGTGAAAAACGTGCCTCACACATCTCTTTTAAACATCCCCTCTCGCACTTTGAACCTGTGTCCCCTAGTAACTGACCCCTCCACCCTGGGAAAAGCCTCATACTTCCCACTCTATCCATGTTATTCACAATCCTATAAACTTCTATCAGGTCGTCCCTCAACCTCCTGCATTTCAGTGAAACCAAACTCAGTCTATCAAACCTTTCTTCATTGCTAAAATCCCCCAGACCAGGCAACATCCTAGTAAACCTTTTCTGTACCCTCTCCAAAGCAGCCACACCCTTCTGGTAGCGTGGTGACCAGAACTGTACACAATATTCCAAGTGTGGCCTCACTAAAGTTCTGTAAAGCTGCAGCATAACTTGTCTATCCTTATACACAATGCCTCTTTCAGTGAAATTAAAAATCACACAACACCAGGTTATAGTCCAACAGGTTTATTTGGAAGCACACTAGCTTTCGAAGCAATGCTCCTTCATCGGGAGGATTTAAACTAGTAAGGTGGGGGAGTGGGACCCGGGGAGGTAGTGAGGAAAGAGATCGGTCTGAGATGGGTACAGCTGAGAACAGAAGTGAGTCAAACAGTCAGGCCAGGGAGGGATCAGGTAGGACTAATAAACTGCATTTATTTCAATGCAAGGGGCCTAACAGGGAAGGCAGATGAACTCAGGGCATGATTAGGAACATGGGACTGGGATATCATAGCAATTACGGAAACATGGCTCAGGGATGGGCAGGACTGGCAGCTTAATGTTCCAGGATACAAATGCTACAGGAAGGATAGAAAGGGAGGCAAGAGAGGAGGGGGAGTGGCATTTTTGATAAGGGATAGCATTACAGCTGTGCTGAGGGAGGATATTCCCAGAAATACATACAGGGAAGTTATTTGGGTGGAAATAAGGAAGGGATGATCACCTTATTGGGATTGTATTATAAACCCCCCAATAGTCAGAGGGAAATTGAGAAACAAACTTGGAAGGATATCTCAGCTATCTGTAAGAATAATGGGGTGGTTATGGTAGGGGATTTTAACTTTCCAAACATCGACTGGGACTGCCATAGTTTAGATGGAGAGGAATTTTTTAAGTGTGTACAAGACAATTTTCTGATTCAGTATGTGGATGTACCTCCTAGAGAAGATGCAAAACTTGACCTACTCTTGGGAAATAAGGCAGGGCAGGTGACTGAGATGTCAGTGGGGGAGAACTTTGGGCCCAGCGACCATAATTCTATTAGATTTAAAATAGTGGTGGAAAAGGATTGACCAGATCTAAAAGTTGAAGTTCTAAATTGGAGAAAGGCCAATTTTGACGGTATTAGGCAAGAACTTTCAAAAGCTGATTGGAGGCAGATGTTCGCAGGTAAAGGGACGGCTGGAAAATGGGAAGCCTTCAGAAATGAGATAACAAGAATCCAGAGAAAGTATATCCCTGTCAGGGTGAAAGGGAAGGCTGGTAGGTATAGGGAATGCTGGATGACTAAAGAAATTGAGGGTTTGGTTAAGAAAAAGAAGGAAGTATATGTCAGATATAGACAGGATAGATCGAGTGAATCCTTAGAAGAGTATAAAGGCAGTAGGAGTATATTAAGAGGGAAATCAGGAGGGCAAAAAGGGACATGAGATAGCTTTGGCAAATAGAAGTAAGGAAAATCCAAAGGGTTTTTACAAATATATTAAGAACAAAAGGATAACTAGGGAGAGAATAAGGCCCCTCAAAGATCAGCAAGGCAGCCTTTGTGTGGAGCCACAGAAAATGGGAGAGATACAAAATTAATATTTTGCATCAGTATTTACTGTGGAAAATGATATGGAAGATATAGACTGTAGGGAAATAGATGGTGAATCTTACAAAATGTCCAGATTACAGAAGAGGAAGTGCTGGATGCCCCAGGACCTGATCAGGTGTACCTGCGAACTTTGTGGGAAGCTAGAGAAGTGATTGCTGGGCCTCTTGCTGAGATATTTATATCATCGATAGTCACAGGTGAGGTACCGGAAGACTGGAGGTTGGCAAACATGGTGCCACTGTTTAAGAAGGGCAGTAAAGACAAGCCAGGGAACTATAAACCAGTGAGCCTGGTCTCGGTGATGGGCAAGTTGTTGGAGGGAATCCTGAGGGACAGGATGTACATGTGTTGGGAAAGGCAAGGACTGATTCGGGATAGTCAACATGGCTTTGTGTGTGGGAAATCATGTCTCACAAACTTGTTTGAGCTTTTTGAAGAAGTAACAAAGAGGATTTATGAGGGCAGAGCGGTAGATGTGATCTATGTGGACTTCAGTAAGGCGTTCGACAAGGTTCCCCATGGGAGACTGATTAACAAGGTTAAATCTCATGGAACACAGGGAGAACTAGCCATTTGGATACAGAACTGGCTCAAAGGTAGAAGACAGAGGGTGGTGGTAGAGGGTTGTTTTTCAGTCTGGAGGCCTGTGACCAGTGGAGTGCCACAAGGATCAGTGCTGGGTCCACTACTTTTCATTATTTATATAAAGGATTTGGATGTGAGCATAAGAGGTACAGTTAGTAAGTTTGCAGATGACACCAAAATTGGAGGTGTAGTGGACAGCAAAGAAGGTTACCTCAGATTACAGAACTAGACAGCGTAGGTTTAGGGTGAGAGGGGAAAGATATAAAAGAGACCTAAGGGGCAACTTTTTCACGCAGAGGGTAATAAGTGTATGGAATGAGCTGCCAGAGGATGTGGTGGAGGCTGGTACAATTGCAACATTTAAGAGACATTTGGATGGGTACATGAATAGGAAGGGTTTGGAGGGATATGGGCCGGGTGCTGGCTGGTGGGACTAGATTGGGTTGGGATATCTGGTCGGCATGGACGGGTTAGACCGAAGGGTCTGTTTCCATGCTGTACATCTCTATGACTCTATGTAGTTGTGAGTATAAGATTGTAGGACACAGAATTTATAACAAAAGCTTACAATGTGATGTAACTGAAATTATATATTGAAAAAGACCTGGATTTTTTGTTAAGTCTCTCATCTTTTAGAATGGCCTGTTGGCTTCAGTTCTTTCATATATAAATCCCAAAACTTTCTTAAAGTTACATTCTCAAGTGAACTTGAACACTAGGTGCCATGTTGGCCCAGATAATGCATTGAGGGTGTGAGGTGCCCTGTGTGAGGCTGTCAGTACCCCAATGTTCAGACTCATTCTAATCTAAAAAAGGGATTTACAGAATCTTATATGGATTCATGCAGTTTTTGAGCAAAATAAAATGTAATTCTGCAAGTACAAATTCACCCCACAAAGGTATGTGTGTGTGTGCATGTGTGGGAGGGTATGAATGTCTGTGAGAGTGAGAGAGTGTGTGTGTGTGTGTGTGTGTGTTGCACTGGGGTCACCTGTAGTATGACACCCACCTATAAATCATGCCCCTTCCAATGAAGACAAACATGTGAGGCGAGGAACAGGGAGCGGGCACAGATTAACACGTGGCTGCACAGCTGGTGTAGGAGGGAGGGCTTCAGATATGTAGATAATTGGGATGCCTTCTGGGGAAGGTGGGACCTGTACAGAAGAATGGGTTGCATCTGAACTGGAAGGGGACCAATGTCCTGGGTGGAAGGTTTGCTCGAGTAGTTCGAGAGGATTTAAACTAGTGTGGCAGGGGGGTGGGAACCTGAGCTATATACCAGGGGTGAGAGTTGATGCAGATGAGGCAATAGACCAGCTAGTGGGAAGGATTTTCCTGGGAAGGAACCAAGGGATCAGTTAAAGTGTGTTTGCTTTAACGCAAGGAGTATCAGGAATAAAAATGATGAACTTAAAGCATGGATCAGTACCTGCCGCTATGATGTTGTGGCCATAACAGGGGCAGGAATGGTTGCTGGATGTTCCAGGGTTTAGAGCATTTAAAAAGAATAGAGAGGGGGGATAAAGAGGAGGGGGTGTAGCACTACTAATCAGAGAGGGTATCACAGCTACAGAAGCTTCCATTGTTGAGGAAGATCTGCCTACCGAGTCAGTATGGGTGGAAATTAGGAACAGCAAGGGAGCAGTCACTTCGTTAGGGGTTTACTACAGGCCCCCCAATAGCAGCAGGGAGATGGAAGAAAGCACAGGTCAGCAGATTTTGGAAAAGTGTGGAAGTAGTAGGATTGATGTAATGGGTGGATTGGACCTCCTTTGAGCAGAAGATTTGAATGGAGCTGTTTTTGTAAGGTGTGTTCAGGAGGGTTTCCTAACTCAGTACGTTGACAGGCCGACGATGGGAGAGGCAGGTATCAGATCTTGTGGTGGGAGAGCATTTTGGTGATAGTGACCACAACTGCCTCACATTCTACATAGCTATGGAGAAGGAGAGATTAGATTACTTACAGTGTGGAAACAAGCCCTTTGGCCCAACAAGACCACACCGACCCGCCGAAGCGCAACCCACCCATAGCCCCTACTTTACCCCTTCACCTAACACTACGGGCAATTTAGCATGGCCAATTCACCTAATCTGCACATTTTTGGACCATGGGAGGAAACCGGAGCACCCAGAGGAAACCCATACAGACACGGGGAGAATGTGCAAACTCCACACAGTCAGTCGCCTGAGTCAGGGATTGAACCCGGGTCTCTGGCGCTGTGAGGCAGCAGTGCTAACCACTGTGCCACCGTGCCACCCACTTCCGGATTAGGCAAAATGGAAGGATATTTAATTGGGGAAGAGGAAACTATGATGTGATTAGACATGAGTCAGGAAGTATGGACTGGGAGCAATTGTTCCATGGTAAAGGCACTATAGACATGTGGAGACTGTTTAAGGAACAGTTGTTGCGAGTGATGAATAAATATGTCCCTCTGAGACAGGCAAGAAGGGGTAAGATAAAGGAACCTTGGATGACGAGAGCGGTGGAGCATCTCGTCAAAAGGAAAAAGGTAGCTTACATAAGGTGGAGGAAGCTAGGGTCAAGCTCAGCTCGGGAGGATTACAGGCAGGCGAGGAAGGAGCTCAAAAATGGTCTGAGGAGAGCCAGAAGGGGGCACGAGAAAGGCTTGGCAGAACGGATTAGGGAGAACACAAAGGCATTTTACACTTATGTGAGGAATAAGAGGATGGTCAAAGAAAGAGTAGGGCCAATCAGGGATAGCATGGGGAACTTGTGTGTGGAGTCTGAGGAGGCAGGGGAAGCCCTAAATGAGTTTTTTGCATCAGTCTTTACGTAAGAAATGAACTTTGTAGTGAATGAAACCTTTGAAGAGCAGATGTGCATGCTGGAATGGATAGAGATAGAAGAAGCTGATGTGCTGAAAATTTTGTCAAACATTAAGATTGACAAGTCGCCAGGCCCAGACCAGATTTGTCCTCGGCTGCTTTGGGAAACGAGAAATGCAATTGCTTTGCCACTTGCAAAGATCTTTGCATCCTCGCTCTCCACTGGAGTCGTACCTGAGGACTGGAGATAGGCAAATGTAATTCCTCTCCAAGAAAGGAAATAGGGAAATCCCCGGCAATTACAGACCAGTCAGTCTCACGTTTGTCATCTGCAAGTTGTTAGAAAGGATTCTGAGGGATAGGATTTATGACCATCTGGAAGAGCACGGCTTGATTAAATGCAGTCAATACAGCTTTGTGAGGGGCAGGTCATGCCTCACAAACCTTATCGAGTTCTTTGAGGATGTGACTAGAAAGGTTGATGAGGGTCGAGCTGTGGATGTTGTGTATTTGGACTTCAGCAAGGCATTTGATAAGGTTCCCCATGGTAGGCTCATTCAGAAGGTCAAGAGAAATGGGATACAGGGAAATTTAGCTGTCTGGATACAGAATTGGCTGGCCAACAGAAGACAGCGAGTGGTAGTAGAAGGAAAATATTCTGCCTGGAAGTCAGTGGTGAGTCGTGTTCCACAGGGCTCTGTCCTTGGGCTTCTAATGTTTATAATTTTTATTAATGACTTGGATGAGAGGATTGAAGGATGGGTCAGCAAGTTTGCAGATGACACAAAGGTTGGTGGTGTCATTGACAGTATAGAGGGCTGTTGTAGGCTGCAGCAGGACATTGATAGGATGCAGAGATGGGCTGAGAGGTGGCAGATGGAGTTCAACCTGGATAAATGCGAGGTGATGCATTTTGGAAGGTCGAATTTGAAAGCTGAGTACAGGATTAAGGACAGGATTCTTGGCAGTGTGAAGGAACAGAGGGATCTTGGTGTGCAGGTACATAGATCCCTTAAAATGGCCACCCAAGTGGACAGGGTTATTAAGAAAGCATATGGTGTTTTGGCTTTCATTAACAGGGGGATTGAGTTTAAGAGTCGTGAGATCTTGTTGCAGTTCTATAAAACTTTGGTTAAACCGCACTTAGAATACTGCGTCCAGTTCTGGTCGCCCTATTATAGGAAAGATGTGGATGCTTTGGAGAGGGTTCAGAGGAGGTTTACCAGGATGCTGCCTGGACTGGAGGGCTTATCTTATGAGGAGAGGTTGACTGAGCTCGGACTTTTTTCATTGGAGAAAAGGAGGAGGAGGGGGGCCTAATTGAGGTATACAAGATAATGAGAGGCATAGATAGAGTCGATAACCAGAGACTATTTCCCAGGGCAGAAATGACTAACAAGAGGGGTCATAGTTTTAAGCTGGTTGGAGGAAAGTATAGAGGGGATGTCAGAGGCGGGTTCTTTACACAGAGAGTTGTGAGAGCATGGAATGCGTTGCCAGCAGCAGTTGTGGAAGCAAGGTCATTGGGGACATTTAAGAGACTCCTGGACATGCAAATGGTCACAGAAATTTGAGGGTACATACATGAGGATCAGTGGTCAGCACAACATCGTGGGCTGAAGGGCCTGTTCTGTGCTGTACTGTTCTATGTTCTATGCCATAGGCCTCTTTTACTCCCTTATCTACCTGCACTGCCATCTTCAGTGATCTGTGAACCTGCACACCCAGATCCCTCTGCATATCAATACTCCGAAAGGTTCTGCCATTCACTGTATAATTTCCACCTGTACTTGACCTTCCAAAATGCATCACCTCACATTTATCCAGATTAAACTCCATCTGCCATTTTTCTGCCCCTTGCTTCCAACTGATCTATATCCTGCTGTATCCTCTGACGGTCCTCCTCATTATCCACAACTCCACCAATCCTGGTATCATTCGCAAACTTACTAATTAGACCAGTTATATTTTCCTCTGAATCATTTATGTAGAGCATGAACAGCAGAGGTCCCAGCACTGATCCCTGTGGAACATCACTAGTCACAGCCCTCCATTCCGCAAAGCATCCTGCCACCGCTATCCTCTGTCTCCTGTAACTAAGCCAGTTCTGTATCCATCTTGCCAGCTCAGCCTTATACCATCTGACTTCACCTGTTGTACCAGTCTGCCATGAGGGAATTGTCAAAGGCTTTAATAAAGTGCATGTAAACAACATCAACCGCGCTCTCCAAACACACAAGAACTTTCCAAGTAGAGATTACTAGTTGATTTTCAATCTCCTTACACTTTGGCCATCACCCCAATCACAGATCTGACCAAGTGCAGTGAACACAGCAAACTGAACATCAGACACAGACCTTCTTTATCCTCCAGTTTGATTTTTTAAGCTCCCCACACTCCCACCCAGTGTGGTGCTTTCCTGATTTTCAATTCAGACAGGTTCTGAAATACACTCTGCTATTAACACCTATTCTGGATTTATGCTTTGCCTTTTCTTGACCCTCTGTACCCACTCCCTTTGCCCTTGAGCTGTAATCTTCTGAATCCTTCAGTCTATTCTGAACCTTCCAGGATGTTCTAATTGTCCCTCCCCACCTTTATCAGCAGCAGAAAACACATTAGTTTTCCATCCCCAAGTGGTCAGTCTGGATTCAACTCATCAACTCATTGGGGCGGCACGGTGGCACAGTGGTTAGCACTGCTGTCTCACAGCGCCTGAGACCCGGGTTCAATTCCTGACTCAGGCGACTGACTGTGTGGAGTTTGCACGTTCTCCCCGTGTCTGCGTGGGTTTCCTCCGGGTGCTCCGGTTTCCTCCCACAGTCCAAAGATGTGCGGGTCAGGTGAATTGGCCATGCTAAATTGTCCGTAGTGTTAGGTAAGGGGTAAATGTAGGGGTATGGGTGGGTTGCGCTTCAGCGGGTCGGTGTGGACTTGTTGGGCCGAAGGGCCTGTTTCCACACTGTAAGTAATCTAATCTAAACTCTGTTTCTCTCTCTCCTTGTATGCTGCCAGACCTGTTGAGTTTCTCCAAAACCTGCTGACTTTATCTTAGGTCTTCTCTGGACAAAGTGATTAATATAACAGAGTTCTTGGAGGACCAACATTGATCATTAACGGCCACAAAACCAGTTGGAAGGACAATTCATCCTAATCAGTTCTGGCCGACCTCCCATATTCCACATTCCAGAAACTTAAGCTCATCTCTGTTGACCAGATTCCAATCACTTCTAGTCCTGTGGCTCCTGGTTAAGCTTAGTTTTCAACGTACCCTTTATTTTCAATTCTCTCCATGCAATCACCCCTCTCTGTTTTGTAATCCTCTCCAGCAAGATATCGTGCTCTTGAATTCTGGACTCTTGAACATTCTATGATTTTAATCCCTCCCAATGGCAGCAGTGTCTTCTACTGTCTGGATGTTAAACTCCCTGAACCTTCCCTCCCTGAACTTTTATCCCACTCTAACATCTCCTTGTAGTTACCCAAACAAATCTCTCTTTTGCTAACTTGCCATTATGTTCCTTTAAGTAGCTTGGCATCAGATCTTGTTAGATACACTGTCCCCATCAAACATTGCTGGAACAGGTTAGACACTGAGTAAAACTCCCTTTACACAGTGGGAGAAAGTGAGGTCTGCAGATACTGGAGATCAGAGCTGAAAAATGTGTTGCTGGAAAAGCACAGCAGGTCAGGCAGCATCCAAGGAGCAGGAGAATCGACGTCTCCTGAAGAAGGGCTTATGCCCAAAACGTCGATTCTCCAGTGGGGTTCTGTCCTAGTAGCGATTGGAGGGGCGGGGTTCAAGGGCTGAGGAACAGAAGCAGAGGAGATGCGGTGGAGAGCATCGTCGATCACGTCTGAGGGGAAATTGCGGTCTTTGAAGAAGGAGGCCATCTGGTTTGTTCGGTATTGGAACTGGTCCTCCTGGGAGCAGATGCGGCGAAGGCGAAGGAATTGGGAATATGGGATGGCATTTTTACAGGGGGCAGGGTGGGAGGAGGTGTAATCTAGGTAGCTGTGGGAGTTGGTCGGTTTATAGTAAATGTTCGTGTTGAGTCGGTTGCCCGAGATAGAAATGGAGAGGTCTAGGAAGGGGAGGGAAGAGTCTGAGATGGTCCAGGTAAATTTGAGGTCGGGGTGGAAGATGTTAGTAAAGTGGATGAACTGTTCCACCTCCTCTTTACGCAGTCCCATCAAACACTCCCAGGAAGGGACAGCACGCGGTTAGAGTTTTCTGGTAATGCATCTGGAATGATTTACTATGTTAAAGGTACTCAGATACAATCCACTCATCTTGTGTTAATGGCACTTTCAATACAGTAAAAGATTCCAAAGTATCTCAGACACTGCACAGTGGGAAAGTATGACAGTAGGAACATCAAATACCTCCTCAGGTTATGAAATCCATTCCCTAGCTGTGAGTGGGAAATAATTATGGTAATAATATCACAGCACTGAACAAAGTAAAGACAATGACAGAGCCAGCAGGGAGTGTATCTCAGTGAGAGGCGTTTCGCGCCTTCCCCAATTACTCACATTAACCAATAGGTCCCTCGCAGAATCAGGTCCTGACATTTCATCAGAGACTTTGTGATCCTCAGCAGCTGGTGAACAGCACTGGCCACCGTCTGAAATATAAAGCACCCCCCAACACACACACACACACACACGCACACACACACATCCACACACACACACACACACACCACACAAACATATACACACACACACACATATACACATACATATACACACACATACATATACACACATTCATACACATACACACACATACATATACACACACATACACACACATACACACACACACACCACACACACACACACACACACACACACACCAAAGTTAGTGACGAGGAGTGGACAACTCCCTGTGTTTCCATTGGTCCTAGTGCCGGGCAGCCATGACACGGGTTGACGTACAGAGTGTAGCTTCCACCGCTGTCACAATACGGCGCCCCAGCTACACCCGTTAGATGAGCCACGGTTGTCTGTCCCGTCATGTAAATGACACCAGTCACAACCCCCCTCCCCCACCGAACACAGACTACAGGCCGTGCCCCAACAGACCAAGCTATTACTGAAGCACCCTGCTCAGGCAGGAGGGTGCGGCAGGATCAGACCACTACATTCAGCAAGACCCCCCTCGGTTTGTACTGACACACCCCCACCCACTCCACACACACACACACACCCCCATCCACACACCCCCACTCCCTCCACCCACACACCCCCACCCACTCCACCCACACAACCCCAACCACTTGACCCACACCCCCCCACCCACTCCACCCACACACCCCCACTCCCTCCACCCACACACCCCCACCCACTCCACCCACACACCCCACCCACTCCACCCACACACCCCCACTCCCTCCACCCACACACCCCCACTCCCTCCACCCACACACACCCCCACCCACTCCACCCACACAACCCCAACCACTTGACCCACACCCCCCCACCCACTCCACCCACACACCCCCACTCCCTCCACCCACACACCCCCACCCACTCCACCCACACACCCCCACCCACTCCACCCACACACCCCCACTCCCTCCACCCACACACCCCCACTCCCTCCACCCACACACCCCACCCACTCCACCCACACACCCCCACTCCCTCCACCCACACACCCCACCCACTCCACACACACACCCCCACCCACTCCACCCACACACCCCCACCCACTCTGCACACACACCCCCACCCACTCCACCCACACACCCCCACCCACTCTGCACACACACCCCCACTCCCTCTGCCCACACACTCCCCTGCCTCTTCCACCCCCTCCCCACTTTCTCCTTCCCTACACCCACTCCCTACTCTCTGTCCCCACCCCTTCTCTCATTTTCCATGACGACAGTTACCTTTGCGAGACTTGCATCATTGATAACATCAAATTTTGGAGGAAACAGTGGTATCTCAGCTGCAAACAAAGTAAACGGCAGCACTTGGTTAGAATCAGAGTCTCTGAGAATTACTGCTGTCAGTTAGAGCTCATTTGAAACATCCTCTGATCTGCACCTCACACGAGACAAAGACTTTCCAGCTCCTGGAGTATCATAAATCACATCAACAAACAGAAACACATCTTCAAACACGGTTTTCAGGTTAGGAATTTTCACAGTCTGCTCTGTGCAATTGTCAAAACTCATATCTCACTCTAGAGATTTAAATAAGAAAACCTTCACTGAGGGAGTGCCACATGTTGGAGGGTCAGTGCTGAGGGAGAGGGCACTGTCGAAGGGTCAGTGCTGAGGGAGAGGGCACTGTTGGAGTGTCAGTGCTGAGGGAGTGCCACATGTTGGAGGGTCAGTGCTGAGGGAGAGGGCACGGTCAGAGGGTCAGTGCTGAGGGAGTGGACACTGTCGGAGAGTCAGTGTAAGGGAGAGGGCACTGTCGGAGGGTCAGTGCTGAGGGAGTGCCACATGTTGGAGGGTCAGTGCTGAGGGAGAGGGCACTGTCGGAGGGTCAGTGCTGAGGGAGAGGGCACTGTTGGAGGGTCAGTGCTGAGGGAAAGGGCACTGTCAGAGGGTCAGTGCTGAGGGAGTGGGCACTGTTGGAGGGTCAGTGCTAAGGGAGAGGGCACTGTCAGAGGGTCAGTGCTGAGGGAGTGGACACTGTCGGAGAGTCAGTGTAAGGGAGAGGGCACTGTTGGAGGGTCAATGCTGAGGGAGTGGACACTGTGGGAGGGACAGTACTGAGGGAATGCTGCACTGTCGGAGGGTCAGTACTGAGGGAGTGGACGCTGTTGGAGGGTCAATGCTGAGGGAGTGGGCACTGTCTCAGGTATAGGAGGCAAATTGTCTTGTTATTCTCCTTCTGCCAATTTTAATCTTATAGCATTTCCCCTTTGGGTCCAATAACACATCCCACCTAATGGATTGCAGCAAATGTTGATGACAGAGTCCTGAGGTTTCCAAAACAGAAATGAGGAGAGCTTAAAGACAGTGAACCATCATCAGCTCCACAGAAACTGATGCTTTGTTCAGCAACTTTCTCCCACACATTGAGGAGCGCAAGAACAGGAGGAAGCCATTCAGCCCATCAAGCCTGTTCCACCCTCCAATGAGATCATGGTTCCCAGCTCCACAACCCTTATTATCTTCGGTTAACCAAATAAATCAATCAACCTCTGCTTTAAAATTAAGAATTCATCCAGCAATAATTGCTATTTGCTCCTGCCCTATCCTGAGTCACGTTTCGTCGTTTCACTTCTGAAATACCTGGCTTTCATCTTAAACTCTGCTCCTTGACTGACTGCCCAGGCAAAGAAGATGACTTCTCCCAGTGTGCTCTGCTCGTTATTTCAAAAACTTTGATCAAATCAAATGATTTGTGCAGAAGACTCTGAACATTTACACTGGAACCTCTGGTCATGACCATGGAACTGAAGCTGAGTTTGGGATCATCACCAAAGCCGATGTGAAAACCTCGTCTACCTCACTCAATCCGAGAGGCCACACACAATCTAGACATGGGAAATCCAGCCACTTACGCTCTTTGTAGATAACTCCAATGAGAGCCTCAGGCTTGGTGCTCACCAGGATGATGGGCCTGTCTTCTGTTGTTTTAGGAAGTAACTGCACCTGTTGAGACAATTCCAACTCCAAGCGATGACCCTCATAAATAAACTCTTGATTCTGAGGGGAGATGTCTGTCTGTATGAAGAGAGCGTCCATCAATATGTTGGTTCTGCAAAAACAAGGAGGCAAGATTTTGATGCAGAGATGATGAGATGGTAGACACTAACATCTCTACTTCTGTTAGAATCCTCGCTGATTTTTCATGACCTTTATTGTTTTATTTTCTCAGTTTTGGTTTGGAGCTGCAAACTGCGCACTTTGAGCTGAAGGTGACCTTTGGCTGTAGCAGATTGAGTTTTAAAAAGTGGACCAACAGGCTGGTTTTTTTTGTTTATAATGCCAGGCCTGAAAGTTAATTGCAGGTTGGTTCTTAATCAAAGTGCTCCATAGCAATGGAAAGTATTATGTCTAACCAAATAGCAGATGGTTAGTCATTAACGAGGTTGGAAATTAAAGCCAGCAGGTCTGGAGGGAACATGATGGTTGAACAGAGAGGGGCATAGAGATCAAAATTTTTTTTAGACTGTGTTTTGTTGGGATCCATTATTAAGGTTAGGTAGTGTAAGAAACTTTATTGTTAGGTAGTGCTCACGTAAGGCAGTATTAGCAAGTCTGGAACTTGTTAGCTTCACTAGACAACAGTAAGCCATTATGTTACACTAAGAACAGACTGAAAAGCTGATGGCATAGCCTGAAGAGGCCCCAGGGAGGGTGAGAGATAACAGGACATTGGAGCCGTGTCTAAATGCACGTAGCTCAAACTGAGGTAATAGAACGTTATCAGGTGAGAACCAATGACATACTAAAATTCTGCATTTTACCAAATAAGAATGTAACTCTGGAATGTGAGAGAACAAAAGGATAGACAAATTAAAATATAGTCAGAACGCGCCTTCTCCAGTGAGCTAGACACCTCACTGTACTGTGTACGATTCTCTCTCATTAAACCTGCTCGTATTTTAATCAGACCCGGTGTCTCTCTCCTCCAAACGAACACGGGGACAGAAGTCCTGTCCTAACAGTTTCCAAGAGAACTTTTTTTGACAAAGGCAGCGCACAATGTCTACATTAAACAATTACTTCATCAAAGTTACTCATCTTTGAGTGTTATTGATGCACGTTATGGCAGAACAAAAGGAACTTTACATCACATCTATGGCATGAAATCAGAGGGAGTTCCCTGAACATCCATGCTGCATTTGATAGGGTGTGACATCAAGGATCCTAACCAAACTGGATTCAGGAGACAACTCTCCACTCACTGTAGTTACACCGAGAACAAAGGAAGATGGTTGTGGTTACTGAAGGTTGATCAACTCAGCTCCAGAATATCTCTGCAGGAGTTACTCAAAGTGGTGTCCCAGAACCTACCATCTCCAGCTGCTTCATCGATGGTCAACATGAACCAATTTGGGCCAAAGGGCCTCTCTCTGTGCTGTAGGATTCTATGAATATATGACCTATCCTCCATTATAACATCAGAAGTGGGGATATTTGCTGATAATATTTAACAGCATTTGTGACTCCTCAGATATGAAACTGTCCTTGTACAAATGCAACATGGCAAGGATAACATCCAGCCGCCAGCTGTAAGTGACAAGTAACATTCACAACATACCGGTGCCAGACCATGACCACCTTCAACAAGAGAGAATTGAACCACTTCTCCTTGAGATTCAAATCGCAATACAACATGGAATCAATCAGAATCAAATCCTGAGGGTTACCATTGATCAGAAACAGTACTTGACTTGCCATATAAATACAGTGGCTGCAAGGAGCTGGTTAGAGTCTCAGAATCTGCTGGGAGTAACTCAGTTCCTGACTCTCCAGCATTTCCACCATTAACAAGGCACAAGTCAGGAGTGTGATGGAATACTCCCTACTTGCCTGGATGGGGGCAGCTCTATCAACACTCAAGAAGATCAATGCCACACAGGACAAAGTAGTCCTCTTGATTGGCACCACCTTCAACATTCACTCCTTCCACCAGCAACTTAGAGTGGCAACAGTGTATACCATCTATAAGCTGTGCTCCAGTCACTCACCAAAGGTCCACTGACTGCATCTTCCGAAGCAGCGACTACTACCATCTGGAAGGTCAAAGGCAGCAGATACACGGGAACACCACCCCCTGCAGGTTCCCCTCCAAATGACATTTGAATTAGAAATATATCACTGTTCCTTCAGTATTGCTGGGTCAAAATCCTCAACTTCCTTCCTAATGCAGTGGTTCCAGAAGGCAGCTCACCACCACCTGATAAAGGGCAATTAGGGATAGGATCAAAATGATGGGCTCACAGCCCATAAAAATGGATACGCTGTACCTGAAAAAGGAGTACTTGTAATTCTGGAAGATTAGACTGTTCTAAAGCTGATTCCTTTTACATGATTAATAATTCAACTTTCTTTTTAAGTATTGCTCACTTTGAGACTTTGCTGTCAAACAAAGAGGTTTAAGACAATTTCAGATCCGAAGAGCTGACACTACAACTACGGTCCGTTCCAGGATGAAGTCACAATTTCAATTAAAGACGAGCATCGAATCACTTGATAACGGTGAAGGAAACCAATTTGGCACAAGGAATGATCATCCCTTTTACCTGGGGTTTCTGGTTAAGGACACGATCATGTTAGTCTCATTCTGAAACAACGGGCTTGCTAGTAAAAACAATGACATGTGATGAGTCATGATCCTTGCAGGGGGCAAGTGTTTGTTGTGGAAACACAGGATCATTAGGGTAAAGAAGGAGACTATTCAGCCCATCAAGTATATGGAATGTTCCGCAGAGAACTGGCCATTGATCCCTGTAAGCCTGAAAGTCGATCTCCTTCAAATCTCCATCCAATTACTTTTAAGAAGAATTGCTTGTCTCTACATCCCCCATCAATGTGGCCAGTTTTCACTCTTCTTCAGATCCCCTGTATCTTCCTCATATCCCCTTATATATTTTGCCCAGAACATTGAAGTGTTGCCTCCTGGTCCTTGGATGACCAGTTAATGGAAACTGTTTTTTTTTATTGATGTTATCTGTTATTGTTATAATCATGTGCACCTCAATCAAATCTTTCCTCAATCTCCTTTGCTCCAAAGAGAACAACCCTGGCCTAACTCCAACCTAACCTTGTTACTAAAATCCTTCATCCCTGGAACCAATCCAGCAGACATCCCTGAACAGCCTCGTATCTTTCCTAAAATGTGTGGAGACCAGAACTGCAGAGATGTTTTTATAAAGTTCTGGTCAGGTCACAACTGAATATTCATCAAATCTTCCCTAGTTTTGTACTCAATGCTTCTAGTTATGAGGTCAAAGATCCCATAAGCTTTGCCAATCATTCTCTCAATGACACTCTGGTTAGATACACCAGTAAGACTGCAGCAACTCAAGAATGTACCACCCTCTTCTCAAGGGTCCTTAGGAAGGATGGTAAAATTAGTCACTGGACCCCGAAACATTAACTCTGTTTTCTCCCCACAGTTTCTGCCAGACCTGCAAAATTTCACCAGCAACTTCTGTCTTTGTTGTAATAAATACCGGTCTGGCCAGTAATGTTCTCTTCCCAGAAACAAATGTTAAAAATCTACCCTGCTATCTTCAAAGATAACGCACAGTAAGTAAGGAAAATTAAAGCTATCGATGAAGAATAAATGTTAATTTCTTTTCTCTTGAAGTTGTGCTCAAACTATTATGTGATGCAGAATTGTATAGATTATAGGATGGATGGTACAGGAAATGTCTTAAACTGACTGAGCATGTTCATGGATGATCCCTGGAATGGTAGACCTAACATACGATGAACGGTTGAGGATCCTGGGATTGTATTCATTCGAGTTTAGAAGGTTGAGGGGAGATCTAATAGAAACTTACAAGATAATGCATGGCTTAGAAAGGGTGGATGCTGGGAATTTGTTTCTGTTAGGCGGGTGTACTAGGACCCATGGGCATAGAATTAGAGGGAGTCAATTTAGAACAGAAATGAGGAGACATTTCTTCAGCCAGAGAGTGGTGGGCCTGTGGAATTCATTGCCACGGAGCGCAGTGGAGACTGGGACGTTAAATGTCTTCAAGGCAGAGATTGATAAGTTCTTAATCTCGCAAGAAATTAAGGGATACAGGGAGAGTGCGGGTAAGTGGAGTTGAAATGTCCATCAGCCATGATTAAATGGTGGAGTGGACCTGATGGGCCGAATGGCCTTACTTCCACTCCTATGTCTTATGGAGACTGCAACTAGTATTTCAGATTTGTGAAGAGTTAAGACACATAACTCAGAACTGTAACAACTCTGAATCACTCATCTAAGACAGTGTCAAGTATTGTTTCCTTGGGTGTATTTTCAGTAAATACAGTACACTTAATACAACACTGACAGCTGGACATGGGAACACCACCCCGGCAAGATCAACTCCCAGCCATTCACCATCCTTCATGTCACTGGATCCAAATCCTGGAACTCCTTCCCTAACAACATGAGACCATAAGGAATAGGAACAGAAGGAGGCCATTCAGCCTCTTGAGCCTGGTCCTCCACTAAACAGGATTATGGCTGATCTGACATTCCTCATGTCCACTTTCCCATTCTTTCCCTGTAACCCTTGATTCCCTGACTGATCAAGACTCTCTCTCTCTCAGAATTAAATATACACAGCAACCCTGCTCCCACAGTTCTCTGTGGCAAGGATTTCTAAAGTCTCACAACCCTCTGAGAGAATAAATCCCTCCTCATCTCAGTTTAAAATGGTGCCCCTTTATTCTGAGACTCTGTCCTCTGGTCCTAGACACTCCCATGATGGGAAACATTCTCTCAGCATTTACCCTGTCAAACCCCTTAGGAATCTGATATATTTTAATGATATTCTTCTTAACTCATGTTCCTAAGCTCCAGTGAGTAGAGTCCCAGTCTGTTTAGCATTTGCTCATAAAACAATCCCTCCCTACCAGAGATCATCCCAGTGAACCTTTTCTGAACTGCCTCCAATGAAGCAATCTAAGGAAACTTAGCTAAGGGGACCAAGACCGCTCACAGTGCTCCAGATGGGAACATGAGATAGCTTTGGCAAATAGAGTTCAGGAGAATCCAAAGGGTTTTTACAAATTCATTAAGGACAAAGGGTAACTAGGGAGACAATAGGGCCCCTCAAAGATCTGCAAGGTGGCCTTTGTGTGGAGCCGCAGGAGATGGGGGAAGATACTGAATATTTTGCATCAGTGCTTACTGTGGAGCAGGGCATGGAAATTATAGAATGTAGGGAAACAGATGGTGATATCTTGAAAAATGTCCATATTACAGGAAGTGCTGGATGTCTGGAAATGCATAAAGGTGGATAAATCCCCAGGACCTGATCAGGTGTACCCTAGAACTCTGTGGGAAGCTAGGGAAGTCATTGCTGGGCCTATTGCTGAGATATTTGTATCATCGATAGTCACAGGTGAGGTGCTGGAAGACTGGAGGTTGGCTAACGTGGTGACACAGTTTAAGAAGGGTGGTAAGGACAAGCCAGGGAACTATAGACCAGTGAGCCTGACATTGATGGTGAGCAAGTTGTTGGAGGGAATCCTGAGGGACAGGGTATACATGTATTTGAAAAGGCAAGGACTGATTAAAGATAGTCAACATGGCTTTGTACGTGGGAAATCATGTTTCACAAACTTGATTGAGTTTTTTGAAGAAGTAACAAAGAAGATTAATGGGTGCAGAGTAGTAGATGTGATCTATATGGACTTCAGTAAGGCATTCGACAAGGTTTCCCATGGGAGACTGGTTAGCAAGATTAGATCTCATGGAATTCAAGGAGAACTAGTCATTTGGATACAGAACTGGCTCAAAGGTAGAAGATAGAGGGTGGTGGTGGAGGGTTGTTTTTCAGACTGGAGGCCTGTGACCAGTGGAGTGCCACAAGGATCAGTGCTGGATCCACTACTTTTCATTATTTATATAAAGGATTTGGGTGCGAGCATAAGAGGTACAGTTAGTAAGTTTGCAGGTGGCATCAAAATTGGAGGTGTAGTGGACAGCGAAGAAGGTTACCTCAGGTTACAACAGGATCTGGACCAGATGGGCCAATGGGCTGAGAAGTAGTAGATGGAGTTTAATTCAGATAAATGCGAGATGCTACATTTACGGAAAGCAAATCTTAGCAGGACTTATACACTGAATGGTAAGGTTCTAGGGAGTGTTGCTGAACAAAGAGACCTTGGAGTGCAGGTTCATAGCTCCTTGAAAGTGGAATCGCAGGTAGATAGGATAGTGAAGAAGGCGTTTGGTATGCTTTCCTTTATTGGTCAGAGTATTGAGTGCAGGAGTTGGGAGGTCATGTTGCAGCTGTACAGGACATTGGTTAGGCCACTGTTGGAATATTGCATGCAATTCTGGTCTCCTTCCTCTCGGAAAGATGTTGTGAAACTTGAAAGGGTTCAGAAAAGATTTACAAGGATGTTGCCAGAGTCGGAGGAGCTGAGCTACAGGGAGAGGCTGAACAGGCTGGGGCTGTTTTCCCTGGAGCATCGGAGGCTGAGGGGTGACCTTATGGAGGTTTACAAAATCATGAGGGGCATGGATAGGATAAATAGACAAGGTCTTTTCCCTGGGGTGGGGGAGTCCAGAACTAGAGGGCATAGGTTTAGGGTGAGAGGGGAAAGATATAAAAGAGACCTAAGGGGCAACCTTTTCACACAGAGGGTGGTATGTGCATGGAATATGCTCCAGAGGAAGTGGTGGAGGCTGGTACAATTACAGCATTTAAAAGGCATCTGGATGGGTATATGAATAGGAAGGGTTTGGAGGGATATGGGTCAGATGCTGACAGGTGGGAGTAGATTGGGTTGGGATATCTGGTCGGTATGGATGAGTTGGACCGAAGGGTCTGTTTCCATGCTGTACATCTCTGTGACTCTAAAACTCTATGTGGTCCCCCCAGCACCTTGCAGTAACACGTCCCTATTCTTACACTCCAACCCTCTTGAAATCAGGGCCAACGTTCCATTGCCCTGCCTGATCCCCTCCTGCCCCTGTGTGCTCGCTTTCTGTGTTTCATGCACAGGTTCTCCCCAAGTCGCTTTGTGATGCAGCTTTCTGAGGTTTTTCTCCACTTAAATAATATTGTATCCATTCATTCTCCTTTCCAAAATGAGTGTTTCATTTACCTACATTAAACTCCATTTGTCAACTTTTTGCCCGCTTATTTAACCTAGACATCTCTCTCTCTATAAACTGTTTGTATCCCTCTCACAACGTGCCTTTCCATTTATTTTTGTGTTATCTGCCAATTTGGCAACAGAATATTCACTTCCTTCCTCTAAGTCATTAATATATGGTGGGTACAGTCACACCAAATGGACTGCAACAGGCAGCTCACCACTGCCCCAGGGCCAATCATTGCAGGTCCAGTTGCCGAAGCCCACCCTCATGGAATGAATAAAAAACACTGGGAGTGGATTCAAAAGCCATATTGAAGCAAGAACAAGCTTTTTCACACAGTGAGTCATTAGTGTATGGAATTAACTGCCTGGAAATGTGGTAGAGGCAGGTTCATTGAGGTATTCAAGAGGGAATGGGATGATGATTCAGCAATGGTGTGCAGGGACGTAGAGAAAAGGCAGATGATTGTCACTAGAAAATTGAACCAGTGCAGGCACAATGGGCCAAATGGCCTCCTTCTATACCATAATAATTCTATGGTTGATAAGATTTTGGGATGCCTGGTCAACGTGCATGAGTTACACTGAAGGGTCTGTTCCGTGCTGTACGACCCTATGACTCAACTGTCATCTTTAATAAGTGGCAAGACTAGAAAAAACATCTTGGTAAAAACACTGACTGCAGATGCTGGAAACCACATTCTGGATTTATCGTGCTGGAATGTAGAGAGAGGAGGAAAACTTCTTCAAGGCAGGTATCTTTCCAGCACCACTAATCGAGAAAAAACATGTTGTTCAGCAGCTACTGAAAACTGATTGATTTGATTGTCAAATGTACTGAAGTAGGAAAGTACAGGGGGACAGTGAAAAATGTATACTGTCCCCACTCAAGGCGCTACTTCAGCTCCAAGCACCAAGGTAAGAACGAGGAAGAAAGAAAGAACAATGTTAAAAGCTAAACATTGCAGTAATTATAGTATAGGGTAAAACATATGAAATAAAACTCAAAATTATACATTGCAGACCTTAGTTTTATGCAGAAAATAAAGAATGTTCAAACTCCAACATTATATAAATTCAGGCAAATTAAAGAGAGACAATTTCAACAAGCCTGCAATCAGAGGAAAGCAGCTTTCTATGGTTTGAAATTAATTCTCTGTCTCTCTTGCACCCTCCAATACACCAACCCATTGGAACTGGGGAATCAGTGAATTTACATGATCATGGAAAGCAAAAAGATGCTGAGAATGAAGCAGTGTCCCTCTGTTCAAGCTCAAAATATTTTCTGAATTTGCTACACCTGGGATCATTAGATCTGAGAGGACACAGACAAACACAAAGGCTTACGTGTTGTAGGACTGGATGTAGGTTTTGACCATCAGAGCCTGCTGCAAGGAGAAGATGTGGATCACTGTTCTGTGGAGAATGTCATTGGCTTCTGCAAAGAACTGGTCAAATCCCCAACATTTGGTCTGATCCACCTCCAGGATATTGGCAAGGATGGGAACTAACAAGTTCTTCAAACCCCTGGAGGAACACAGCAAAGGAGGAAAAGGAGGCAGAAGATCAGGTACACTCGTCAATGGTAAATACAGAGGTCGCTCACCAAAGTAACAGGAGAAACCACAAACTCAATAAACAGACAGCAGCAGGAACGAGCCATCTGGCCCATCATACCTGTGAGACTGTTCAAAATGCTCATGGCTGATCTTCTAACTCAGCACCATGTTCCTGCTCTCAGAAACAATTTCAGGAACTGTATCCCAGTGAGAGACAGCCCCTTCAGGAACTGTATCCCAGTGAGAGACAGTACCTTCAGGAACTGTATCCCGGTGAGAGACAGCCCCTTCAGGGACTGTATCCCAGTGAGAGACAGTACCTTCAGGAACTGTATCCCGGTGAGAGTCAGCCCCTTCAGGAACTGTATCCCAGCGAGAGACAGTACCTTCAGGAACTGTATCCCGGTGAGAGACAGTACCTTCAGGAACTGTATCCCAGTGAGAGACAGTACCTTCAGGAACTGTATCCCGGTGAGAGTCAGCCCCTTCAGGAACTGTATCCCAGCAAGAGACAGCCCCTTCAGGAACTGTATCCCGGTGAGAATCAGCCCCTTCAGGAACTGTATCCCAGTGAGAGACAGTACCTTCAGGAACTGTATCCCGGTGAGAGACAGCCTCTTCAGGGACTGTATCCCAGTGAGAGACAGTACCTTCAGGAACTGTATCCCGGTGAGAGTCAGCCCCTTCAGGAACTGTATCCCAGCGAGAGACAGCCCCTTCAGGAACTGTATCCCAGTGAGAATCAGCTCCTGCAGGAACTGTATCCCAGTGAGAGTCAGCACCTTCAGGAACTGTATCCCAGCGAGAGGCAGCCCCTTCAGGAACTGTATCCCAGTGAGAGACAGCACCTTCAGGAACTGTATCCCAGTGAGAGACAGCACCTTCAGGGACTGTATCCCAGTGAGAGTCAGCACCTTCAGGGACTGTATCCCAGTGAGAGACAGCACCTGCAGGAACTGTATCCCAGTGAGAGACAGCCCCTTCAGGGACTGTATCCCAGTGAGAGACAGTACCTTCAGGAACTGTATCCCAGCGAGAGACAGCCCCTTCAGGAACTGTATCCCAGTGAGAATCAGCTCCTGCAGGAACTGTATCCCAGTGAGAGTCAGCCCCTTCAGGAACTGTATCCCAGTGAGAGTCAGCCCCTTCAGGAACTGTGTCCCAGTGGGAGTCAGCCCCTTCAGGAACTGTATCCCAGTAATTCTAATGAATTAATCTTATAATACAGAACTGATATATATGAATCAACATCATTTAATTTTGCAAATAAATAATCCGAGCCCACAACAGCACATGAGATCTTTATCGCAGTGTTGCTGGAAGGAGGACTGTAGACTAGGATGTCATCTTTTGAACATATATTTACCAACCAGCTGAAGAGGCCCTGTGCTCAGCCTGCTATCGCGGTAAAGATAACACCTTCAACACTGTAGCACTCCATCAGTGCAGTGGCAATCTGCTGTGTGTATGAATCCCAGACTGGGATTCAAACCCAATATCTCCTGACTCACTGACACATCAAATTATAAACTTTGATCTTTATGGCAGAGATCAGTTGCCCCATGATCAATGGGCTGAATAACCTCACCTTGTCCCATTGTCTGGGACATCTTCTAGGGTTTCTTGTATGCTCACTCCTTTGTCCTCTTCCTTGCTGTGATCACTTTACCACTTTCCCAGTTAGATAGCTGTGCAAATCCAGCCAGGTGGGGATCATACACTTCGAGTTGACCCTGCTCCATGTGACCCTTCATTGGCAGGACTTACCGGGACAGTCTACAACTGACTGGCAGCTCATGGCTCCACTCGATTGACCCTTCGTCTCTGTGCTGCACCCCTGCTATCGCTCCCTCCGGCTTCTGAGTTGTGATTTTATACCTGCAATGAAACCATGCTGAGCTGATAAAAGCACTGGGCAACATCCAAGGTCTGCTGATGGGAGGGTTAGGTGGGAAATAAATAGCCATGACGTGGAGATGCTAGTGTTTGATTGGGATGGACAATCTCAGAAGGTATGCCACCACCACCAGGTTATAACAGGCTTTTGGAGCATTGCTGCTGTGTCAACAAATGAAGGGGCAGCGCTCTGAAAGCTTGTGATTTTAAAAGAAACCTGTTGGACTATAACCTGGTGCCCTGTGACTTCTGGAAATGAACAGGACAGATGTCTGGCTGAGGAATTGAGCAGGGTGGAGACACTGGGATGTGATTAAAGAAGGAGATGAGATTCAGGGATTTAAAACTATAATCTTGATGTAAACATAAATCACAGAGATGGGGTGGGATGAACTGGATACAGAGAGGTGGAATTTAAAAACAGATAGAGTGAGGTGGGAAAATATCAAAAGATGAACACATTTGTAGATGGAAAATTGCATGGATTAAAGCAAGTGAGAGATTTAAAGGCCTTGCTGCAAGTAACCTACATCATCTCCTTGTTCTTGCGTGGTCCACCATATGGAATGAAGGGTAGGCTGCCGGTGGCAGCTTGGTAGAATGTCACACCGATGCTCCACAAATCCACCGTAACTCCATACGCCTTCTTCTGAGGTTTCCGAAGAACAGCACGTTCATACATGTCTGGGTGCTGCCAGGCACATAACCAGAGAGTGAATATTGAGGATTGCAGTGGGAGCAACACTCAGTTCAATTGTTCCCCCTGTGCCTGGAGACACACTGGCTGTCCCTGGGATTAACTCAAGGGGAGATTCAGGCCAACAAGCATCAGGAAGTTCTGCAACGTAGAAGGATCTTAGCTCGGAGTGACCCAGGCTTCAGTGAATCTCCATGTTTACAGGGAAGCACCGGTCAGGAACTGAATCCCCATCACTGTCATGGCCACAATCCAACCCTACTACATCACACCAACACCCCCCACCCCGCATCCTCCTTCCCCACACCCCCCTCCCTATACCCCTACATCACACCGACAACCCCCACCCCCTTCCCCACACCCCCGTCCCCACACCTCTACTCACACCAACACCCCCCACCCCGCATCCCGCTTCCCCACACCCCCCCTCCTCACACCGACACCCCCTCCCCACACCCCTCCTCACACCGACACCCCCTCCTCACACCCCTACTCACACCGACACCCCCTCCCCACACCCCTACTCACACCGACACGCCCTCCCCACACCCCTACTCACACTGACAACTCCCCTCCCCACACCCCCTCCCCACACCCCTACTCACACCGACACCCCCTCCCCACACCCCTACTTACACCGACACCCCCTCCCCACACCCCTACTTACACCAACACCCCTCCCCAACAAACTGACAGCCCTTCCCCCACATCCCCTCCTAACACCAACTACCCCTCTCCCCAACAACCCACCCCATCACATTCCTCCAGTCCCACACTGACAGCCCCTCCCCCCCAACACCAACAATCCCCTCCCCATGCCATCCCCTCCCCCACACCAAAACCCCCTATCTCCCACACCCCCTCCTTACAGCAACACCCCCACACTGACAGCCCCTCCCCTACACTAACTCTCCCCACACCAACAATCCCCTCCCCCACATCTCCTCCTCACACCAAGTAACCCTCCCCCAAACTGATACCCCCTCCCCTACATACCCCCCTTCCACACCGATACCCCGTCTTCACACACACCCTCCATCACGCCAATACCCCCATCTCCCACACCCCCTCCTCACAGCAACACCTCCCCCAAACTAACAACCCTCCCCCACACCAACCCCTACCCCCTACACCAACACTCCCCCTCCCCCACAACCCATCTTCAATCCAATATCCCCTTCCCCATTACCTCTCCCCAAAACTGACATGACGTCCTCCACACACCCTCCCCCAAGTCAACTTTCCCCACACCAACACTCCTAAACATCCCTCCCAAACACTGAACCCCCCCAATACTGACACCCCCTCCCCAACACTGAACCCCCAACACTGACACCCCTCCCCCACACCAACACCCCTAAACACCCCTCCCCAACACTGAACCCCTCAACACTGACACTCCCTCCTTAACACTGAACCTCCCAACACTGACTAACCCTCCCCAACACTGAACACCCCCAACACTGACATCCCCCCGATACCGACACCCCTAAACATCCCTCCCCAACACTGATCCCCCCAACACTGACACCCCTTCCCCGACATCAATACCCCTAAACATCCCTCCCCAACAGTGAAACCCCCCAATAATGACACCCCCTTCCCCATATCCTTTGCCATGCCAATTCCCCCTACACTGACAGCCCAAACACTTCTCTCCCCTCCACACCAACACCCCCACATTGACACCCCACACTAACACACCCACACTCCTCTCCCACACTAACACCCTCACCTCTTCCACCAAAACCCCTTCCCCACACCAACATTCCCACACCCCAACTGTCCTTTCCCCCACAACAACCCTACTCACACTAACCTCCCCCACTCCAACACGTAGACCCCCTGAACCAAACTCCCCCACACACCAACAATCCCTGCCCCTACCAAGCCCACGTGCACTCCTACCCTCATGTTTACCCTCCACACCCTGACACATACCACCCCAGCCACCACCGGCTCCACACCCCCCCACCCCCACCCCTCTGTCCATTTCCTCCAGTGGCTGTAGGTTGACATTGAGCAACTTCAAGCCGTTGGGTGAAATCAAGAACCTTCCGGAACTGTCGAAGGCGGGACCACTTCCTGCTGACTCACTGGTGATAACACTGTCCAGTGATTCCGTAATATCTGATGGATCTGGCAAGGGTACTAACCAAATACTCCTCAGTCCCATACAATGAGACAAACTGTTCATTATCTTCGAGTTCCCGAGCAGCTCCGAAATCTGTCAGTTTATAAATGGATTGGCCATCTTCCCCAACCACACGCATGATGTTCCCTGGTTTAATATCTCGATGGACCACTCCATTCTCTCTCAACTGGTTCATTCCACCAACTGGTAACAGAGGAAAGAGGGGATTGTGATAGGTGCAGGAAAAGTGTTCCAGTACAGATATCAGTCTGGGATCTCACTCTCTCAGATGCTGAGTCAGCATTGCCTGATAAACTGGTATCTCACCCAACCTGCAACCCTCAATCAACCCCAATTTAAAAAAAAACAAAATAGATCATCTGGTTATTTACACATTGGTGTTTGTGGGATCTTGCTGTGCACATTTAAGCTGCTGTGTTTCCAACATTACAACAGTGGCTACGTGCCAAGATTGTTTCATTGGTGACACAGTGCTACACGAGATCCTGGGATCACCAAACGATGCCATAAACAGACTCGAGCCTTCCTTTCTGCGCTGATTCCAAACTGCTCCAAATTGAAAATGATTTGGGTAATTTTCACCAAGTTTCCTTGTGAGATTGACACAAAGCCATTAGAATCTTCAGAAATCAATGGATCAAAGTCTTCTGTTGGCAGGAATATTACACATCCGTATTACTCTGCCGTTAAATCTAAAAGAGTTAAGTGATGAAGGTAGGTGATAGGCTCTAGATTCTGATTGAAGGCCCCTGATAAAATATTAACTCTCTCACTCTCCCCCGAGCAGCTACTTCCAGACTTGCTGAGCATCTCCCACATTTTTTGGTTTTCATTTCAGAATTCCAGCACCTTGTAGTAGTCTGCATTGCGAGAGTTTGAATGACTGTTAGTCAAGGACAGTATTATGGTTGCAGAAAGGATGTTTGAGGACTCGTCTACGGAGGTTGTCTGGGCTAAGATTAGGAACAGGAAAGGAGAGGTTACCCTTCTGAGAGTTTTCTATAGGCCTCTGAGTAGTTCCTGAGATCTAGAGGAAAGGATAGCAAAGATGATTCTCAATAGGAATGGGGGTCTTTAACTTTCCGAATATTGACTGGACTGGTTCAAGTAGTTTGGATGGGTCAGTTTTTGTCCAATGCATGCAGGAGGGTTTCCTGACTCAGTATGTAGACAGGCCGACAAGGGGCAAGGCTACTTTGGAATTGGTACTGGGTAATGAACCCAGCCAGGTGTTAGGTTTGGATGTAGGTGAGCACTTTGGTGATAGTGACCACAATTTGGTTACGTTTCCTTTAGCGATGATCGATATATATCGCAGGGCAAGAGTTATAGCTGGGGGAAAGGCAATTATGATGTGATTAGGCAAGATTTAGGATGCATAGGATGGGGAAGGAAACTGCAGGGGATGGGCACAATTGAAATGTGGAGCTTATTTAAGGAACAGCTACTGTGGGTCCTTGATAAGTATGTACCTGTTACGGAGGGAGGAAGTGGTCAAGCGAGGGAACCGTGGTTTACTGAGGAAGTTGAATCTCTTGTCAAGAGGAAGAAGAAGGCTTATGTTAGGATGAGATGTGAAGGCTCAGTTAGGGTGCTTGAGAGTTACAAGTTAGCCAGGAAAAACCTAAAGATAGAGCTAAGAAGAGCCAGGAGGGTTCATGAGAAGTCATTGGGGGATGGGATCAAGGAAAACCCTTAGGCTTTTTATAGGTATATCAAGAATAAAAGAATGACTACAGTAAGATTAGGGCCAATCAGGCATAGTAGTGGGAAATTGTATGTGGAGTCAGAGGAGATAGGGGAAACATTAAGTGAATACTTTTCATCAGTATTCACACTAGAAAAAGACTATTTGGTCAAGGAGAATACTGAGATCAGAGGCTATTAGACTAGACTGAAAGGCCGTGCTCTGGGGGATATTGGAAGGACTCTGTAAGATATGGAACCAAGAGTTAGGACAGGACATTTCACCAGAGAAATGGGAAGATATCTGGGGGAGTGTAAGGAAAGTTTCAGTATGTAACAGAGCACAGGCTATGCAATTGAAGATCTTACACAGGGCTCATATGACACCAGAAAGGCCAGCTAAGTTTAAGAGAGCAGTGTCACCAGACTGTCCCAAATGTAAAATTAATATAGGCACTCTCACACATTGTTATTGGTCATGTTGCAAGATCCAAAGATATTGGAGTACTATAATAAGGGAGTTAAAGGACATCCTGGGAATTGAAATTAACATGGATCTGATAATTCTTCTTTTGGCATTTGGGGTGGCGTAGGCTGGAGACGGAGCATCTCCCCCAAGACTACCTCACAAACATGGTGCACCACAAAACGGAGCCGTTCTATAGGACGTGGTGGCCCCTTTTAAATAATATTGACACTGACTTGTCGGCAATATTAGCCAGGGCTGTGGTATAGCCGTGGGAATCTTTGTGGGTGTATGTGGGGCCCTGGGAAGAGGAGACCAGAAGGAAAACTGTAGAGGGTATTCCCAGGGATGGGAGCCTCAGTGAAAGTGTGATGAGTCAGACAGATTAAAGTCGTGAGATATTATTAAAGTTATCTGAATGTAGTTTAAACTAGTATTTATTTAATATGTTTGTAGTTTAGTTAAGTAGATATAGGTGTTTTGGTAGAATAGTGGGTTGTTTATTAACAATAGTACTATGTTATGGCCTTGTTATTTTGTACTACCTTTTTTTCTGTTTTGACGGTGTTATTCTTTTTCTTTATATATAAATGTTTTGTAAAAGATTTTAAAAAGCTTTTCAATAAAAATTCTTATAAAAAAAGAAGGCATATAGTAAGTTGGCTTTTATTGGTAGAGGGATTGAGTTTCAGAGCCATGAGATCATGCCGCAGCTGTCAAAGACACTGGTGCGGCCACACCTGGAGTATTGCGTCCAGTTCTGGTCACCGCATTATAGGAAGGATGTGGAAGCTTTGGAAAGGGTGCAGAGGAGATTTCGTAGGATGTTGCCTGGCATGGAGGGAAGGTCTTACGAGGAAAGGCTGAGGGAACTTGAGGCTGTTTTCACTAAAGAGAAGAAAGTTGAAAGTCGATTTAATTGAGACATATAAGATAATCAGAGGGTTAGATAGGTGAGAGCCTTTTTCCTCAGATAGTGATGGCTAGCCTGAGGGGACATAGCTTTAAACTGAGGGGTGATAGATGCTGCCTAACCCACTGTGCTTTTCCAGCGCCACACTTTTCGACCCCTCCCCAGCCCCAGATGGTGACTCTGCCTGACTGGGCTATTATACAGTTTCAAATAAAATCAAAATATTGCAGATGCTGGAAACCTGAGACTAGCACAGAGAATGCTGGAGAAACTCAGCAGGTCTGGCAGCAGAGAAACCGAGTCAATATTTTGTGTCTGATGACCCTTCTTCAGATTTGAAAAGTGTCACTGGATTCAAAACATTAACTCTGTTTGTCTCTTCACAGATCCTGCCAGACCTGCTGAGTTTCTCCACAGCTTTCTGTTTTTATTCCTGTAACTTTATTTCTTCAGACACTTAGATACGTGATGGGAGTATTCCCTCACATTCCTGACTTGTGCCTTGTAACTTCCTTGGAGCCAGAGGGCTGCTGATTGGTGGGTGCGGGTTTGGGCATTCTGCTGGGATACTGACTAATTCAGACCCCACCACTGCCCCCAACACAACCCACCGTTTCCCAAATTCCCCCAATAGCACAGATTAATGAAGTAACCTCCTTTGGTGTAATCAGGAAATGTGGAGACAGTGTGAAACTTACCAACACTTTCCAGGACAATCAGAAATTCAGCTTCTGATAATCCAAATGCATTTTCTGATTCTTCCAGAACATTGAGCAAACTCCCACCAGCACAGTACTCCATTACCAGCACCTTCTGTTTACTGGTTCCCTAGAGAACAGGCACACTCAGAAACAAGTAAAAAGTGAGGTCTGCAGATGCTGGAGATCACAGCTGAAAATGTGTTGCTGGTTAAAGCACAGCAGGTCAGGCAGCATCCAAGGAACAGGAAATTCGACGTCCTGATGAAGGGCTCTGGCCCGAAACGTCGAATTTCCTGTTCCTTGGATGCTGCCTGACCTGCTGTGCTTCAACCAGCAACACATTTTCAGCCACACTCAGAAACAACTCAAACCTATAACATACAGCAGAGAGAGTAACATGCAGGGCAGCTCTGGATGGGTGTATATATCACGGTCGATAACTTTATCCAGGATGGTGTGCAGTTTGCTGGTGTTTCCATGTACATGCCAACCTTATCCTTTAAATTGGTAGTGGGTATGGGTTTGGAAGGTGCTGTTGAAGGAGTTGAGGTGAGTTACTGCAGTATATCTTGCAAATGGTACAAATTCCAGCAACTGAGCATCGGTGGTGGAGGGAGTGGGTGTTTATGGATGTGGTGCTTATCGGGATGGCTTTGTCAGGGATGGTGTCAAGCTTCTTGAGTGTTGTTGGAGCTGCACCCATCCAGGGGTAAGTGGGGAGTATTCCCTCATACTCCTGACTTGTGCCTTGTTGACAATGGACAGGCTTTGGGGAGTCAGGAGGTGAGTTATTCAAATATTCATAGCCTCTGACTTGCTCTTGTAGCCACTGTGTTTATGTGGTGGTCCAGTTGAGTAATTAATGGTAACCCCCAGGATGTTGTTAGTGCAGGATTCAGTGACAATGCCATTGAGTATGAAGGAACGATGGTTACATTCTCTCTTATTGGTGATGGTTGTTGTGTGGCATTAATAGTATTTGCCACCTATTAGCCAAACCCAGATGCTGTCTAAGTCCTGCTGCATGTGGAACTCCAAAGATTCACAGCCCCTGGACTGAAGGAATTTCTCTCTGTGACAATCCTATATGATTGGCTCCTTAACCTGAGACAGTGCCCTCACATTGCCCTCCTTAACCTGAGACAGTGCCCTCACATTGCCCTCCTTAACCTGAGACAGTGCTCTCACATTCTAGATTTCTGAGTTAGTGAGAATCAGCCTTGCTGCTCCTTCCCTTTCATATCCCCTCAGAATGCCATCTCTTCTCAATATCCAGGGAAAACAGGCCCAATGACCATTATAGGAAAACCCATTATCCCAGGACTCAACAGAGTGAATTTTCTCTGCACATGCTCCACTGCAAATGTAGCCTTCTCTCAATATGAAGTGAAAGACAGCACATGTTTTCTCATCTTTGTAGATGGATGTCCTCATTCCCATATTACAATTACCTTGCAATAAAGGCCTTTGGCTTTGCCAGTGTGTTCCTGGTGAAGGTCTTTTTTTTAATGGATCTGGGAGGGGTCTGGATAGACTTGCTGGATGGATTTGATGGAGGGTGATGGGGGAGCTGGATGCTGTGAGCACTGCCAACGGTTCTGGGTGAGGTGGGAGGAGGATTTCGGCTCGAGGGGTGGGGAAGGCTCGCTTTACTCCAGGTTCATGGGGAAATATGACTCTGTGTGTGGGTGTTGAGGCTGGGTATGGGGGAAGGGGTCTCTAACGAGTTGTAGTAACCTGTTTATGTTAACGACAGGAGCAGATACTTACCACTTCCTCCACTGCAAACAGCTTTACAATATTCTTGTGGTTTAATTTCCGTAACATTTCAAATTCTCTCATCTGCACTTCATAAGGACGCAGGTAACTGACATGATTAAATACTTTGACAGCATACTGATCACCGGTTTTCTGTAAAGCAGTTTGAAACAGTCACGTATAAGCATTAAGAGCAATTTAATTATCAACCCCATGTTCTCATCATCTTTCTCTCTCTGCAGAAACTCACAAAATCAATCACCACATTCCTCCCCATTCTCTCCCCGGTAACTTTGACTGAACTCTGACCAAGAGAAGAGTTTCCATTTCATTTATATTGCTATTTTGTTTTAAACTTGCTCTTTTACTTGTAAAGTTCCATGGGAAGATAGATTAGATGTCATCACAGGTAACTAGATCTTTCTTGAATTCATTCACGGATGTGAGCGTCACTGGCTGGGTCAGCATTTATTGCTCATCCCAGAGGGCAATTAAGAGTCAACCACATTGCTGTGGGTCTGGAGTTACATGGAGGCCATACCAGGGAAGGATGGCAGTTTCCTTCCCTAACGGACATTAGTGAACCAAATGGGTTTTTCTGACAATCAACAATGGATTCATGGTCATCATTAGACTCATAATTCCAGATTTTTATTGAACTTGAATTCCACCATTTACCTCAGTGCAATTCAAACCTGGGTCCCCAGAACATTCTCTGGTTCTCTAGATTAACTGTCCAGTGAAATACCACTAGATCATTGCCTCCTCTTATTGAAGGTATGACCAGGAAAGCTCATTGCAAATTCCCCGAGTTATAAATGATCCAGTGACAGAGATGATGAACTTTCCCCTTCTCTCTTTCTCTCTGGCCTCTCAGGTGGATGTAGAATATCCAGAGTAACATTTGAAGAATAGCAAGAAGGTTTTCAGTGCTGTTTTGGCTCATATTTACCCATCAAAACTAAACAAGCCATAGGTCACCATCTTATGGCAATTTGTGGGATCATGCTGTGCGTCATAGCCAACCTGTCAGCACACTGGTCACTCCAAACACTAAACCTCAGCAAAATTAGGGCACGTGGTATTGGAGGCAAGGTACTGACTTGGATTAAAAATTGGCTGACTGACAAGAAGCAAAGAGTAGTGATAAACGGGTCCCTATCGGAATGGCAGGCGGTGACCAGTGGGATACCACAAGGTTCGGTGCTGGGTCTGCAGCTGTTTACAATATACATCAATGATGTAGATGAAAGTATTAAAAGTAATATTAGCAAATTTGCTGATGACACAAATCTGGGTGGCAGGGCGAAATGTGAGGAGGATGTTATGTGGTTACAGGGTGACTTGGACAGGCTAGGTGAGTGACGGATGCATGACAGATGCAGTTTAATGGGGATAAATATCTGGTTATCCACTTTGGTGGAAAGAACAGGAAGCAGATTACTACCTCAATGGAGTCAAGTTAAGCAAAGGGGAAGTACAATGAGATCTGGGTGTTCTTGTACATCAGTCAATGAAAACAAGCATGCAGGTACAGCAGGCAGTGAAGAAAGCTAATGGCAGGCTGGCCTTCATAACAAGAGGAATTGAGTATAGGAGCAAAAAGGTCCTTCTGCAGCTGTACAGGACCCTGGTGAGACCACACCTGGAGTACTGTGTGCAGTTCTGGTCTCCAAATTTGAGGAAGGACATTCTGACTATTGAGGGAGTGCAGCGTAGGTTCACGAGGTCAATTCCCGGAATGGCAGGACTATCATGTGTTGAAGGGTTGGAGCGACTGGGCTTGTATACACTTGTGTTCAGAAGGCTGAGAGGGGATCTGATTGAGATGTATAAGATTATTAAAGGATTGGACACTCTGGAGGCAGGAAACATGTTTCCGCTGATGGGTGAGTCCCGAACCAGAGGACGCTGTTTAAAAATAAGGGGTAGGCCACTTAGAACAAAGTTGAGGAGAAACTTCTTCACCCAGAGAGTGGTGGGTGTGTGGAATGCTCTGCCCCAGAAGACTGTGGAGGCCAAGTCTCTGGATACTTTCAAGAAAGAGTTGGATAGAGCTCTTAAGGATAGTGGAATCAAGGGTTATGGGGATAAGGCAGGAACAGGATACTGATTGAGGATGATCAGCCATGATCATAATGAATGGTGGTGCTGGCTCGAAGGGCCGAATGGCCTACTCCTGCATCTGTCGACTATTTATTATCCTCAAATATAACATTGGTTTCTCGACCCAATTTATATATCCAGTCTCAAAACTTTTTTTATTCCATTATCAACCAGGTGAAGAATTATCCCAACTTCACATCTTCATCCTAACTTCTTCATAGTCTGTGCTGTTTGAACCCCTCAACCAGAGGTTTTACCTTGTGACGTGCTTTGTACACGCAGGCAGTTGCTCCCTGTCCAAGGATGTCACTGAGTGACCAGAGGTAATTAACGGTGCTCTGCATTCCTGCTCTCAGAAAAGCCTGTCAAATCCAAAAGAAATCACAACAGTGACTGGACTGGAGCCAAAACCCAAAACTTTCTGCTAAATCTGTGCCGTGGGTCAGTTAAAGCAGTGAATGTTTGGTGTTGAATAATTGCCCAGATTTACCCAGGAGAATGAGAGACATACGATAACTAACATATACATCCCTGGATGACCCAAGGTGAAAACAGATGCTGGAGATCAGAGTCAAGAGAGTGGTGCTGGAAAAGCACAGCAGATCAGGCAGCATCAGAGGAGCAGGAGAATCGACGTTTCAGGCATAAGCCCTTCATCCTGACCTGCTGTGCTTTTCCAGCACCACACTCTTGACTCTGATATGCAAATCCTCACTTTCTCCTACAAGGTGAAAACAGCCAAGATCAGTCCCTCTACCCTTCAGTCCCTGAGACATAGAGAAAGCCAGGCTCTGGTGTGGTGCTGACTGTGACCAACCTGCATTCACGCACATACAATGGTCACTCGGCAAGATGTTGGGTAAACAGGATGTCCTTCCAATGTCATGGATCAACCACGCACAATCAAAAAAAAGATCGTCTTGCTGTTGCTGTTTCTAAGATGGATGGTCAAGACATACAAGCTACATTCCTATAGCACCTTTCACAACTTCAGAATTTGATTTCAACTCATGAGATATGGTTATTATTGGCTGGGCCAGCATTTATTGCCCATCCCTAGTTGCCCCTTGAGAAGGTGGGGGGTGGGGTGGGGGGGGGTGAGCTGCCTTTTTGTACCGCTGCAGTCCATTTGCTGTGGGTTGACCCACAATGCCCCTACGGAGCGAATTCCATGATTTTGACCCAGTCAATGTCCAAATTTTACAGTCAGTTGCATATGATTAGTGTTTGCACATCGGTTCAATCCTTACCCTTCATTCCTATCCCATCTCTCCCCACACCCTGCACCATTGCCAGGTGCAGTCTCAAACATCAGCAGTTTCTATTTTAACCATTAACCCTCAAACTGAATTTCATATTCCTTCAACGCTGTGTATGAGAAGCTGCTATCTCTCTGTTCTAAATCTTTTTTCACTCCACCTTCAGGTGCTCTTGTTCTCTACCCTTTTGATGGTTGAAAATGTTCTGCATCTATAACAGATCAAATCACCATAGTCTACTGGACCATAGTGCAACTCTCTCATTAGAAAGAGAGAGAGGACAGGTGGTGGTTTAACTCCAGAAGAGACTGTTGGCTCAGAACTGGACACATAGCTTTTCCAAACGGCCACCGAGACATTGAGGAGGACAGTTCCTCATGGTGACCTCAGTCAGTGCAATGCAGACCTGCCATCCAGTCAACTGAGCTAACTAACCCCTTTCTGCACCTATATAACCTCCCTGAATAGATGGCACTCCCACCTCTAAGGTCCTGTGTCTGAGCTACACCCCCAGAGCCATGAAGGCAAACCATTCCAACGCTGTGGGAGTGCCACACTGTCAGAGGAGCTGCCTTATA
Organism: Hemiscyllium ocellatum; assembly: GCF_020745735.1. NCBI lineage: Eukaryota > Metazoa > Chordata > Chondrichthyes > Orectolobiformes > Hemiscylliidae > Hemiscyllium > Hemiscyllium ocellatum. Next base: position 2,762,336 of record NC_083426.1, on the reverse strand, counting down.
GATCAGATGTTAAAGCCGAGACCCGTCTATCCTTGGAGTGATCCCTGTTGAAAGGGTTTGACGTCCTCACTGGAGAAAAATAAAGGATCTGGTCATGACCACATAGCTGTTTGTGGGATCTCACTGTGCACTCTGCTTAGTTTTGTTTTCGCGTCTGTGTCTCTCCCCATTGCAACACCTCTATGAAACACTTTGCAATTCCCTGAAGTGGCGAAAGGCGCTACAGAAATGCAGTGCCTTTCCCGAGCATCAGCTGGAGGCTGCGGTGTTGGGTTCCCTCCGGCTCTGTCCATTTCACAGAATCCGGTTTAATTGTGGAGCTGTCAATAGGAGAGGCCAGCCCACCCCAGCAACCCCGAGAGGGACCCTCAGCATCCCGACGGGAGCCCACTCCCCATCCTATCCCCACAATGGAGCACATTGAGCTAGGATTGGAATCGGAGTGGCCCCCGTGTGGTTCCCAGTGTGGAGTGAGCCCTGACCCTGGGGGGGAAATGTGTCTCACCTGGATACAGCGGCTCTAGCAAACCCCCTGAGCTCAGGGACCATCCGGCCCGGAGCAGAAAACAAACTGAAACTAACTCTCCTCAGTCACTTTCGTTTCCACCTTCCGCATCTCCGACTCCTCCGTGTGTGTTTCTGGGGAACTGCAGCGTAGGAGCTTCCCCTGCACTGAGCTCAGATTCCATCCTCCCATCTCCCGGGAACTAGGGGGTTAAATCAACGCAACCCCGGGCTGCAGCCTCCAGCAGCGGGCAGTTTTGTTTCTGCACTATGGACTGATGAGTGGTGTGGGGCTCAGGCATCTAACACTCTGAACAAATCACTTCAATCCATTACAGGGTCTGCCTGCACCCTGCCTCTAGATGTTCAACTGGTTTCTGAGGTTAGACAAGGTGCTGACCCCAGTAAAAACACTGACTGCAGATGCTGGAAACCAGATTCTGGATCAGTGGGGCTGGAAGAGCACAGCAGTTCAGGCAGCATCCAAAGTGCAGGAAAATCGATGTTTCGGGTAAAAGCCCTTCATCAGGAATAAAGGCAGTGAGCCTGAAGGGTAGAGAGATAAGCTAGAGGAGGGTGGGGGTGGGGGGAAAGTAGCATAGAGTACAATAGGTGAGTGGGGGAGGAGAGGAAGGTGATAGGTCAGGGAGGAGAGGGTGGGGTGGATAGGTGGACAAGGAGCTAGGCAGGTAGGACAAGTCCGGACAAGTCATGGGGACAATGCTGAGTTGGAAGTTAGGAATGAGGGTGAGGTGGGGGAAGGGGAAATGAGGAAACTGTTGAAGTCCACATTGATGCCCCGGGGTTGAAGTCAAATGTGGCTGTGGTAGCGAGTTTGTTTCAGGACATGGTTGAAGAGCTTCAGGGCAGAGGAAATGACCTGGGAGTTGCAGTAGGAGAGGGACTTCCTGACCCCTGGCAAGTGATTCATCATGAAATCTTCCAAAGAGTCACCGTCCACCCAAACCTGTTGGTGAAATTGCCATCAATCCCCACACTGCCGAGCCTCTGACAGCTTCACTTCAATAACTGACATGGGCAGGATTAGACTAGATTAGACTTACAGTGTGGAAACAGGCCCTTCGGCCCAACAAGTCCACACCGACCCGCCGAAGCGCAACCCACCCATTCCCCTACATTTACCCCTTGCCTAACACTACGGGCAATTTAGCATGGCCAATTCACCTGACCCGCACATCTTTGTGACTGTGGGAGGAAACCGGAGCACCCGGAGGAAACCCACGCAGACACGGGGAGAACGTGCAAACTCCACACAGTCAGTCGCCTGAGTCGGGAATTGAACCCGGGTCTACAGGCGCTGTGAGGCAGCAGTGCTAACCACTGTACCACCGTGCCGCCCACAAACACCGATCTCATCGGTGTTTGTGGACATTGTTCCTCTCCTGCAACAGGGACCACACCCGATTGACTATAAAGCACTTTGGAATGTCTTGTTGGACGTGGAAGGTGCGATAGCAATGAAACTCCTTTCACAGTTTCCGTTTCTTATTGGTACCCAGGGTTCCTGGACTCAGGTGAAGAAAGGCAGCCCCTGGCTGTTTATGGGGAAATCCTGGGGGTCATTCTCTCACTGAAAATGTGTTGCTGGTCAAAGCACAGCAGGCCAGGCAGCATCTCAGGAATAGAGAATTCGACGTTTCGAGCATAAGCCCTTCATCAGGAATGAGAGAGAGTAGCCAAGCAGGCTAAGATAAAAGGTAGGGAGGAGGGACTTGGGGGAGGGGCGATGGAGGTGGGATAGATGGAAGGAGGTCAAGGTGAGGGTGATAGGCCGGAGTGGGGTGGGGGCGGAGAGGTCAGGAAGAGGATTGCAGGTTAGGAGGGCGGTGCTGAGTTGAGGGAACCGACTGAGACAAGGTGGGGGGAGGGGAAATGAGGAAACTGGAGAAATCTGAATTCATACCTTGTGGTTGGAGGGTTCCCAGGCGGAAGATGAGGCGCTCCTCCTCCAGCCGTCGTGTTGTTATGTTCTGCCGGTGGAGGAGTCCAAGGACCTGCATGTCCTCGGTGGAGTGGGAGGGAGAGTTAAAGTGTTGAGCCACGGGGTGGTTGGGTTGGTTGGTCCGGGCGGCCCAGAGGTGTTCTCTGAAGCGTTCCGCAAGTAAGCGGCCCGTCTCCCCAGTATAGAGGAGGCCACATCGGGTGCAGCGGATGCAATAGATGATGTGTGTGGAGGTACAGGTGAACTTGTGGCGGATATGGAAGGAATTCAGATTTCTCCAGTTTCCTCATTTCCCCTCCCCCCACCTTGTCTCAGTCGGTTCCCTCAACTCAGCACCGCCCTCCTAACCTGCAATCTTCTTCCTGACCTCTCCGCCCCCACCCCACTCCGGCCTATCACCCTCACCTTGACCTCCTTCCACCTATCCCACCTCCATCGCCCCTCCCCCAAGTCCCTCCTCCCTACCTTTTATCTTAGCCTGCTTGGCTACTCTCTCTCATTCCTGATGAAGGGCTTATGCTCGAAACGTCGAATTCTCTATTCCTGAGATGCTGCCTGGCCTGCTGTGCTTTGACCAGCAACACATTTTCAGCTGTGATCTCCAGCATCTGCAGACCTCATTTTTTACTCGTCATTCTCTCACTGGTGAGTCTCAGCCCCAGCCCCAATCACAAAACTAATCCCAGACCCATTCCCAGTCCAAATTCCAATCACAACCCCACTCCCAATCCCAATCGTAGCCCCACCCCCAATCTCAATTCCAGTCCCACTCTCAGTCCCAATCCCCATCCCAGACCCATTCCAACCCCAAGCCCAGTCCTAGCCCCAGTACAAATTCCAATCACAGCCCCACCCCCCCAATCCCAGTTCTAGTCCCAATCCCAATTCCAGTCCATCCCAATCCCAATCCCAGTCCAGCCAAAAAGCCAAAACTAATCACCGCCCCAGTTCCAATTCCAGCCCCAGACCCAGACCCAGTGCCAGTTCCAATTCCAGTCCCAATCCCAGGCTTTGTCCCTGTCCCTGGGTTGATATCCAGATCCAGTGTTTGGTTATCTGTCCAATGAGCCACAGTTATTTCTGGTTAAGAATCTGTGAAGCACCTTGGGACACATGAAAGGCGCTATATAAATGTAGTTTGTTGACTGTGGGATAAACAGTGTTGTAAATACAGAGCCCCTTGTCTTCAGACACCAGCCTCCTCAACCATGTGTGTTCACAAGCAACTCATAATGAGACCAGCTTTTGGATCGGGTCTAGTGCAGCCAATAGACATCTAGGGATCAGTTTTGCTTCCTGCATTCCTCACATCTGAATTTTTCTAACCATTTGTCACAACCTGGAGTCTAGAACTAGTTCCTTTGTTTGTCTCTTTGCTGTTCCTTATCTTGAACTTGTTCATTCCGTGCAGTGTGCAGTGTGTCAAGTGCACGTTGGCCTGAGGATTGGACAGTTTCAGTCAGCTCTGTGGACTTCACAGGCTGAGGTTTATGACCATCTGTTTTGATCAAACCTTCAATGAAATGTTCACATGGCAGTGTAAGTTCCAAAAGAGACTGTCGACTCAGAACTGGACACAAAGTTTTTCCAACAGCCACCTCAACCTGTCTACCCCCCTCCCCCACTCCAACCTCTCACAAGGCGCAGCCCTCCAATCCCTCTGCTCCAATCCTGACCTCACCGTCAAACCAGCAGATAAAGGGAGCGCAGTGGTAGTCTGGCGCACTGACCTCTACACCGCTGAAGCCAAACGGCAACTCAAAGACACCGTCCCCTACCGACCCCTCAATTATGACCCCGCCCCTATCACCAAACCATCATCTCCCAGACCATACAGAACCTCATCACCTCAGGAGACCCCCACCCACAGCTTCCAACCTCATAGTCCAGGAACCCCGCACTGCCCGGTTCTACCTCCTTCCCAAGATCCACAAGCCTGACCACCCTGGCCGACCCATTGTCTCAGCATGCTCCTGCCCCACTGAGCTCATTTCTCCCAGCCTCGACACTGTCCTATTCCCCCTAATCCAGGAACTCCCCACATACGTTCGAGACACCAGCCACGCCCTCCACCTCCTCCAAGACTTCCACTTCCCCTGCCCCAAAGCCTCATCTTCACCATGGATATCCAATCCCTCTACACCTCCATCCGCCATGACCAGGGCCTCCAAGCCTTCCATTTTGTCGTCTCCCGATATCCCCAACAGTACCCTTCCACGACATTCTCATTCATTTGGCCGAACTGGTCCTCACCCTTAACAATTTCTCCTTCGAATCCCTGCACTTCCTCCAGACCAAAGGGGTAGCCATGGGCACACATATGGGCCCCAGCTATGCCTGTCTCTTTGTTGGCTACATAGAACAATCGATCTTCCGTAATTACACCGGCACCACTCCCCACCTCTTCCTCCGCTACATTGATGACTGCATTGGCATCACCTCATGCTCCCTCGAGGAGGTTGAGCAATTCATCAACATCACCAACACATCCCACCCTGACCTTAAATTTACCTGGACCATCTCTGACACCTCCCTCCCCTTCCTGGACCTCTCCATCTCCATCAATGACGACTGACTTGACACCAACATTTTTTACAAACCCACCAACTCCCACAGCTACCTGGATTACACCTCTTCCCACCCTACCTCCTGCAAAAATGCCATCCCGAATTCCCAATTCCTCTGCCTTTGCTGTATCTGCTCCCAGGAGGGCCAGTTCCACCACAGAACACACCAGATGGCCGCCTTCTTTAGAGACCGCAATTTCCCTTCCCACGTGGTTAAAGATGCCCTCCAACGCATCTCATCCACATCTCACCCCTCCCCCCTCAAACCCCACCCCTCCAACCGTAACAAGGACAGACCCCCTGGTGCTCACCTTCCACCCTACCAACCTTCGCATAAACCAAATCATCTGATGACATTTCCGTCACCTTCAAACGGACCCCACCACCAGGGATATATTTCCCTCCCCACTCCTTTCTACCTACCGCAAAGACCATTCCCTCCGTGACTACCTGGTCAGGTCCACGTCCCCCTACAACCCACTGTCCCATCCTGGCACCTTCCCCTGCCACCGCAGGAATTACAAAACCTGTGCCCACACCTCCTCCCTCACCTCTATCCAAGGCCCTAAAGGAGCCTTCCACATCCATCAAAATTTCACCTGCACATCCACCAATGTCATTTATTGTATCCGTCGCTCCCAATGCGGTCTCCTCTGTATTGGGGAGACTGGACGCCTCTTAGCAGAGCGCTTTAAGGAACATCTCCGAGACACCCACACCAATCAACCACACTGCCCCGTGGCCCAACATTTCAACTCCCCCTCCCACTCTGCCGAGGACATAGAGGTCCTGGGCCTCCTTCACCGCTGCTCCCTCACCAGCAGCTGCCTGGAGGAAGAACGCCTCATCTTCTGCCTCAGAATTCTTCAACCCCAGGGCATCAATGTGGACTTCACCAGTTTCCTCATTTCCCCTTCCCCCATCTCACCCTAGTTCCAACCTTCCAGCTCAGCACCGCCCTCATGACTTGTCCTACCTGCCAATCTTCTTTCCCACCTATCCACTCCACCCTCCTCTCTAACCTATCACCTTCATCCCCTCCCCCACTCACCTATTGTACTCTTTGCTACCTTCTCCCCAGCCCCACACCCCTCCCATTTATCTCTCCATCCTGGAGGCTCCCTGCCTTCAGTCCTGACGGCTCCTCGGATGCTGCCTGACCTGCTGCGATTTTCCAGCACCACTCTCATCAAGACTCTGATTTCCAACATCTGCAGTCCTCACTTTTGCCACATAGCTTTTCGGTTTCAGTCACTGGACTTTCCAGTTGACTGGTTTGATGGGTTTTGACTGATGTTCTGATAACACGGCCATAGAGCTTTGAACAGACCCTTTGGCCCACCAGGTCTGTGTTGGTCATGGTGCCATTCTAAACTAATCCCATTGGCTTACACATGCTCCGTATCTGTCTATCCCTTGCCTGTCTATGTGTCTGACTAAATGCCTCTTAAATGTTGCAACGACACTGTTCTGTACTGTTGTGGTGTTTGATCTATTTGGGTTTAACACTCTTGCATGTCCTGGAAGTTACTCACGTGTGTTAATACACAGGGCCCTGTTTGCAAACAGAAATAACTGTACGCACACTGCCCCTCTGTCAGCTGAACAAAATAGGTGTCTGCTATTCACTGGTTCATTTCTCAGGGTAGTGTCTTGACAAATCAGATTCAACCTGCCTGGGTTTAAGATGCAAACAAAACCCGGCTGTTTACTGTCAATCAGCATTGGCAGATGCTTTCTCCATGGCAATGTCTCTATCAATCAACACACTGCAGAATAAATGTTAGTTTTCTACTTGTCCCGAGGGCAGCAGAGGGAGATTGGAGATGGCAGCAGCAGCAGCAGCAGCGATGGCATTGTGGCATTGTCAGGTCTGGAGTGTGGCTTTGTCAATTGAAGCCAAGCTCAATGTGGAAAGAGTGAGAGATGTGGGTTGTCCTCCACTATCTGTGGTGGTGGCAGTGTCAAGAGCAGGCAGCAGAGGTCTCCTGGAGAGCAATCTACGCAAAGGGGACTGGAGCCCCAGCATAGCCAAGCACGCCAGAAAAACTGTTGAACTTGCAACTTTATTTCATTACTTTTCTAATTTATATTAAGAAGGACTTTAATGTTATTTCTTTACGTTTCTACTTATACTACCGTAGTTATACTCACATAGTTATACTCCCATAGTTATATTACCATAGTTATACTCACATAGTTATACTACCGTAGTTATACTCACATAGTTATACTACCATAGTTATACTCCCATAGTTCACAATGCTTGACGTTTTTAACTTTGTTTCTCTCATTTACTACTTTCTACCGAAAGTTTTTGTTCCTCAGTACCTTTATATCCAAGATGGCACTATGTGTGGGGACATTAAGGGTAGAATAGAATTCCTACAGTGTGGAAACAGGCCATTAGGCCCAACAAGTCCACACTGACCCTCCAAAGAGAGTACACGTTTCACTGTACTCCTGCCCTTCTGTACTTGAGTACACATGACAATAAATTCTGAATCTAAAATCAAATTAGATTTCAAAATGTGAAATTGTGAAATGTCCTGACGAGTGCAAAATGAAAGGCTTTAAATAATATTAATTTAATATTAAACTAATTCAGCCCCTCAGAATGTAAAATGTGCTGCTGATAAAGGGGATCCGGTGGATGTACTATACTTGGATTTTGTGAAGGCATTTGTTAAAGTGCTGAGTCAAGGTTATTGTGGGAAATAAAAGTTCATGGTGTAGAAGGGACTATATTAGCATGGTTAGAAGATTGGTTAATGAATAGGAAACTGGGAATAGGTGTAAATGTATCATTTTCTGGTTGGCAAGATGGAATGAATAATGGATCACAGAGGTCAGTGCTTGGGCTCCAATTCCTTACCCGTTATATTACTGACTGGGAGAAGGTAAATAATGTGTGTTTGCTAAATTTGTTAATGAGGCAAAGATGGTTGGGAAAGTGAGTTGTGAACAGAACATAAGAAAGCTACGCTAGATATAGATATGTAAAGTGATTGGGTAAAGATATGGCAGTGAAATGTCTGAAAATGTAAAGTTGTTTGTTTTGGTAGGAAGAATAAAAAAGAAGCATTTATCTAAAATGAGAGGTTGCAGAGTTGTAAGAAACAGTGGGATCTGGGTGGCCTAGTTCATGAATCATAAAAGGTTCATTTGAAATTGAGGAAATAGGAAAGGTAATTGAGAGGAATTGAATATAAAAGTAAGGAGGTTATAGTTCCACTGTATAAGTGTTGCGACACAGGATAACCCACCTCTCCACCCCACTAATTTAAACCTGCAACACAGAAATGATTTAACCCATGCTGTAATCTGTTCCAATTCAAGAGGTCAAGAACTATTGCAAAGGTCACGATTTCAAGTAAAAATTAACGACTTTATTTTCACTTAAAAGTTTAACAGAGAATAATTAACCAATAACTATTTATAACTCCTTTCTCTAACCAATCTTTCACTTTCGCTTCTACAATACTGGTCTGATAAAACCTCCCATTAAGTTTTACCAAAAAATACAAATTTCAGAACCAGCTAGGCTGTTGGATCTTCTCTTTGTATCTTCCTTTGTATCTTCTTTTCTTCTTCGTAGGGTTTCTGATCACAGGTTGTTGCTAGATAAAGGTATCTTTAAGAGAGCTATTTTCTGGGTAGTCTGCATATGTTGGTGGCTTGGCAGTTCTCCCCCAACTGTTCAATTTTTCCCGGTCTTATACCCCAAAACATCAGATCATTTCATTGATTTCAATATTGTCAAATTATCAAATTAAAACTTGATTGGAGTTTGGTATTTTGGGGCAAAATTAATTGCTGAATTTGATTGGCCAAATTTGAATTTGTTTTAGTCTCATAGCAACCCAGGTACTGCTAGCTGCTGGACCAAATGTTAGATTGAAAATTCTCCAGCACTCCATGTGCTTGCTAAGTTCTTCAACTCTCTTAAAGGCACAGTACTGAAAATGTGTTGCTGGAAAAGCGCAGCAGGTCAGGCAGCATCCGAGGAACAGGAGATTCGACATTTCGGGCATAAGCCCTTCATCAGGCTTATGCCCGAAACGTCGAATCTCCTGTTCCTCAGATGCTGCCTCACCTGCTGCACTTTTCCAGCAACACATTTTCAGCTCTGACCGCCAGCATCTGCAGACCTCACTTTCTCCTTAAAGATACAGTACCCCTTACACCTTTATAAAAATAAGGCACTGGTGAGAACACAGTACTATGCAAACCATTAGTCAGTTTATTTAAGGAAGGATGTAAATGGGTTGGAGCTGTTCTCAGGTGGTTTCCCAGAATAGTCCCTGGATTGAATAGGCTTTCTTCTGAAAGTCTGGGCTTGCCCCCAGTGCTGCTGAGGAGAGTATAGTGTGACTTGATTTGAAACATACACCATTCTGAGGGAAATAGGCAGACTGGATGTGAAGAGGTGATTCCACTGATGGGAGAATCTAAAAATTAGTTCATCTTTTAAAAATACGGTGATGTCCATTTAAAATAGAGACAGGGAGAATTTGTTTACTCACAGAGGTTCATCAGTGTTTGAAAAAGGTAGTGGAAGCAGAGTCTGTGAATATGTTTAAGAGCGAAGTGGATAGATTCTTCAACAGCAAGGCAGTGACAGATTCTCAGGGCTGGACAAGAAAGTGGAGTAATCTGATCAGCCCCTGACACAGCAAGCTCAATGGGCCGAGTGGCCATTTTCATGTGTGAAAGATCAAAGGAAGCCCGACTCACTTTCCAGAAGCTAGGGGCCCACAGCACATTAAACTGTGGGACAACTTCATACCAGACACAAAGGATCAGAGACTGCAGATGTAGGAAATGGAAACATGGTACGTGTGACAGCAGGGGAGATCAAACTGAGGCATGTCGTTTATGCAGTGTAGTGGATGCTTTACGCAATATCTAACCCCATGCTGTCCCTGTCCTGGGAGTGTTTGATGGGGAGATTGATGTTGAGAGTGTGTTGCTGGGTAAGTACAGAAGGTCAGGCAGTATCCAAGGAGCAGGAGAATTGATGTTTCAGACATAAGCCCTTCCTGATTCTCCTGCTCCTTGGATGCTGCCTGACCTGCTGCGCTTTCCCAGCACCACACTCTTGACTTGGATCTCCAGTACCTGCAGTCCTCACTTTCTCCTGGGGAGATTGATGCCAATGGGGGTTTTGTCTTTCAGCAAAAGTATTCTGATTTCCCACGGGCAGGAATGCCAGCGAAAGAAGAATTAAAAATCAGTCCAAGGAAAGCAGTTGCCAGCTTAAAACTCCCAAATTGCAGAGGTGTGTTCCTTCCTCTGATCCAGAAGTCCCAGGTTCAAATCCAATCTGCTGCAGTGATGTGTGATAATATCCCTGGACAAACTGATTAGAAATAAATCCAGATTAAGAAAGCCCAGTGATCAAAAGCATGGCATCAGGACCCCTTACTGTGTGGTGATTGAGGAATAGAATGTGGGTGCAATTCCTAAAATGGCCATCAGGTGGAACCATTCTCTTTACCATGACCAATGGAGCAGGAAGGAAACAGAAACACTGCAAGTGTGTCAGGGTGGGGGTATGTCACCAATTGTACCCCACCCCTAGAGTGCACTGTAACGTACCCTCACTCTGACTATGGTAACTGTGCCCACCAACCCAAACAGTTTGTAGACTTTTCACCCTCCCCATTCCCAAATGTGCTGAAGCGTGCACCCACCTGCTCCCCTCGCCCTGCCCCAACCCATGAAGATATTGGACACCTCACTCTGACAGGTGTGAACACTGACCCTATCCCCCAGCACTCTGTAGGCTCACAGTAACAGTACACTGCACGCTGCACAGCACCATGACACTTAGCGACTCTGACTGGGATTGTCACTTCACACTCCACCATCCATTAATGCTGCTTCCTCTGCGACAAACCTGTCCAACCTTTGTCTCCTAACACTAACCCTAACCCTAACCTTAAACCTAACCCTAACTCCAACACTAACTCTAACCTTAATCTTAAACCTAACCTTAACCCTAACACTAACCCCAACACTAACCTTAAACCTAACCCTAACCCTAACACTAGCCCTAATACTAACCCTAACCTTAACCCTAACCCTAGCACTAACCCCAACACTAACCCTAACCTTAACCCTAAACCTAACCCTAACACCGACCCTAACCCTAAACCTAATCCTAACCCTAATCCTAACACTTACCCCAACACTAACCCTAACACTGACCCTAACGCTAAACCTAACCCTAACCTGTCCAACCTCTGTCTCCTCGCCCAAACACAAACATTAACTCTAACCTGACCCTAACACTCATCCAATCTCTGTGCCCTAACCCTAACCCTGACTGTAAGACTAACTTTAGCTCTAACCAAATGTTAGGCCTAACATACAATGAACAGCTGAGGATCCTGGGATTGTTTTCATTCGAGTTTAGAAGGTTGAGGGGAGATCTAATAGAAACTTACAAGATAATGCACGGCTCAGAAAGGGTGGACTCTGGGAAGTCTTTTCCGTTAGACCGGGAAAATAGGACCCGTGGGCACTGCCTTAGAATTAGAGGGGGTTAATTTGGAATGGAGATGATGAGATATATCTTCAGCTAGAGAGTGGTGGGCCTGTGGAATTCATTGCCACGGAGCACAGTGGAGATCGGGACGTTAAATGCCTTCAAGGTAGAGATTGATAAATTCTTAATCTCGCAAGGAATTAAGGGGAGAGTGCGGGTAAGTGGAGTTGAAATGCCCATCAGCCATGATTGAATGTCAGAGTGAACTCGATGGGCTGAATGGCCTTACTTCCACTCCTATTGCTTATGGTGTTATGGTCTTAATATGTCTCCTGACCTTAACCCGATCTGTCGCCATCAGGCACTCTGCTCCCCCACACTCTCCCCTCTCCCCATCATCCTTTCCCAAAACTATTGTCTAACACCTTCATGTTTGTATCTGAAAATATCCCTTTCCACTGACTAATTATTTTTCTCCCTTCTGTGATCGGAGGTGTCTTAGATATATATACCTGTAATTGTCTTAGAAACAGGAGTTTGAAATTCTGGCTCATGTTTAGTTATATTTCTGAAAGGTTGACTCAAACAACCAGATGGGACTGTCCTTCCGAAACACTGACCCTTCTGTGTCAAAGAACGGAGACCTCCGGAAGTGGAAATCGGAGTTTGTTTTTCCCGTGCTTCTGATCCAGCCCAAACTACCCAGAGTCAGTCACATTGCTGTGGGTCTGGAGTCACATGTAGGCCAGGCTGGGGAAGAATAGACAAGCAGAATGCTGGAAGAACACAGCAAGCCAGGCAGCTTCAGGAGCTGGAGAAGTCAACATTTCAGGTGTAACCCTCCTTCAGGACGGGTGGTGGGTGGGGTGTGGGGGGGAGTTGTGGCTAAAGGGGGTAGCGGGGGCAGGGTGGTGAGATGGGGATAGGTGTAACTAGGCAGGGGTGTTTCCTGGGGGGAGAATGGCAGATTTTCTCCCCTAAAGGTCAGACGTGAACCAGATGGGTTTTTACAGCGATTGACATCACTATTATTTAATTGGTTTTGAACCCACTGCCCTGAGCATTAGCCTGGGATTCTGGATCCCTCGTCCAGTGACAGGATGACTGCATACCCTCTGGTTTCCATCAGAAATGTAAGCGGTGAAAGGGATGATCTTGTTTTTGGTTTAGGATAATCGAGACTTAAATTTAATTTTGAAATACCAGAGATTAGAAGTATTTGGGCAGATTGAAGCACAGTATACCTGACTGGAGTCAGAGCAAATATAGTTTTTCTCCCAAAAAAGGAGTATGAATTAGTTCAGAGCAGGCACAGACACCTTGATGGAGAAATGCAGTTTGTGCAGTTTCCAGACCAGGAGTATTTGGGTAAAAATGTGCAGGCTATTACAAATCTGAGAAGATCTAAGCTCTCAGATTTGAGACTATTCACAGCTCCCAGGAAAGAATCAGTTACATCAGACTTTAAAAATGGATGTAGAAGGGTAATTTCTCTGGTTTTAAATCACTGTATAGCGATAATGTTGGGGAGTAGATTTAAACTTTGTTTTGAGATTATTCTGACTGTTTTCTAGATCTAGATAACTTTTGTTTCTGTTTGATTTTGTCTTTTATGTGAAAACTTCTATTCTGTTGCTAAAGAAATTCAGCAGCCCTTGTGTGATGATGTTTCAGGGGATGACCCCTGTGTAACTAAAACAAAATCAATCAGGTCAGATTTCATCCTGGGATCTGACATTTCCAGTGGTAACATCAGCCGCGATCGGACACCCTATTGTTCACTCATCAAGTGCTCAGATTTGCTGGTTACACCGGGACTATCAGGTCTGTGAAGAGACGTGATCATCTGGTGTATATTCAACAATCGGATTTTAAACTCGGATCTTTGATCAAACAGTTTTCTGATCAATCCATCCTTTCTCTGGCTGTCTCCATCAGGTTACAAAGAGCTGAGATCTCGGAGCTGAGATCTCCATCAGGTTACAAAGAGCTGAGATCTCGGAGATCCCATCTTTCTCAATGTTCTGAGGACAGCTGATTAAAGGCAGCCTTCCTATAACATCCGACAAACCGAGTGACAAACAGCATCTCTGTAACAGAGAGATTTTTCGAAGGGAAGAAAGATGTGAACATCAGGGGCAGGGCCTGTGCTCTCTCAGGCCTCAGGCAGACAACGTGCTGGTAAAGCCACCCCTCTCCACCATCGATAGTCTCTCAATGTGATGCTGAACCTAAACAGATTCAATCTCCACACAGTTGGTCAAACTCACTCATCTCCCTGGGGGAGGCCCCTTGGCTGTAAATTCTACCTTCACCCACGCATGGCGAGGTACCAGAGGGAGGATGGGGCATTGGACACTGGGCAAGGACCCCTAGCTCCTCACAGTTTACCTGGATTTGCTCAGCAATACTGACATTGCCAATGCCTTGGGTATCTCCAAACCCAACCAGAACCAACGATGCTGCCAATTCACTCAGGCACAGGAGAGACCTCCAGCAGCACGACCCTCAATCTGGGTTGCTCCCTGGGGTGGAGGAACAGTCCCTCATTGGGAGATTCAAATGAAAAGTCTCTAAGGATGGAGTTTAAATTGAATGGATTCTCCCATACCCCTTCACCTTCAAACAATAAATAAAGTTTTGTATGTCATAGACCGGATTTTCCAACTGAGACTTCACCCTCTGCAAGTTCCCCTCCAAGTCACTCATCATCCTGACTTGGAAATATATCAGCCGTCCCTTCAATGTCGCTGGGTCACAATCCTGGAATTCCCTCCCTAAGGGCATTGTGGGTCAGCCTACAGCACATGGACTGCAGCGGGTCAAGAAGGCAGCTCACCCCCACCTTCTCAAGGGGTAACTAGGGACAGGTAATCAATGCTGACCCAACCAGTAACACCCACATCCCACAAGAGAATTTCTAAAAACCATAACTATGCCTTTCTTTCCTTTTACCAGAGAGTGTTATCAGGTTGTGAGCACAGGAGGAGGCTGAATTAGGACTGAGACAGTTTGAACTGGTTGGCTAAGAAGTAAGGGACTTGTTTTTCTAAAGCCCCTTTAATATCTCGACAGTCAGTGAGTATTGTTTTGAAATGTAATCACTGTTATAATGTACAATCATGGAATCCAATTTGCTCTTTAACAAGCTCCTGGGCCGAGAATAATTCACTGCAATGCAAGGTGTTTTTGGAGACTAAATGAGATTTATTGTTTTGACACTAACATCTAATATTCTGCACAATACTGTACCAAAAAATGCTGTACCTTACAGTCACTGTGTAGTTACATATACACAAATACTCCGTACAATTAATTATTACAGCCTTCTTAATGCAGTGGCCTGAACACATCAACACCATTGGGTAGGGACTCCCCCAGCCATTAGTGAGCCAGATTCCTGATACTGAATGGTAGGGAGTCACAAGGAACTTGGCCAGACACTGCTCCCACTTCCCCACTGAAGCTGCTGGCTACATGTCGATGACCAATCTGGAATCTAACCCAAGGTTGTGTCTTGAGTGCATGGCTACAGGCTGTTCCACTGTAGCAAGCATCACATTTCACCTTAATGCTGTCCACTAGGGGCCAACTGAGAGTGATCAGCACTGGGTTCAGCCTGAATTTTACAGGGAACGAAGATTAACTGCACGCTGCTCTCATCCTTAGGGACACACCGGATCAGGGATCTCTCCCGGGAGCTTTCTTAGACTGGAGGGATCACATCTTGTGGAGGGTCATGCATATACCTATTGGGGTACTCTGCCAGTAGTCAGGGGCACACCTCCACTGTTGACCCAGATGTCTAATGACCAAGCCTCTGTTTGATATTAATCCAGGCTGGGGGAGGGATGAAGGAGCTGGGGAGGTGTGGCTGGTGGGAGAGTCTAACAGGAGAAACAGTTCATGTCCCGACTGTCACTCAGCCCACCTCACCCTCATTGTCAGACCACGAGTCGGACATTCAAAGGAAAGGAGTTTAAGGTGGGACCTTCCTCACGTCACTTGGCAATGGGGAATGTTTTCGTGTATCTCCCCGGTTTGTGAAGCTGAGGGCCAACCCTCAACACCAAGACTCCAAAACCGATTCCATTCCAGGCTGCCTGAACCTCCCTGAGCTGTGACCCTTGTGGATAACGATGGATTTGATTGGTCCCCGTGAGCCGTGAATCATCCGTGATCGCCTGACTCCCCCCAACATCCCCCCTCCTCAGTGTCACCCTCCTCTAGTCCTCAGGCCCCCTGTAATCCTAGTCCTGCCCTTCAGCCTCTCTCCTCTCCCTGCCCTGGAGGGGAGGGAATCAACTGGCCACTAGATTTAAAATGGGTTATAAATACTCGCACAAAGGGAGGGAGGGAGAGAGGGAGGGAGGGAGGGAGGGTCTGGGGGCTGACCTACAGCAGTGCAGCTCTCAGAGGCAGTCCAGAGGATACAGTATCTGGAGACAGTCCAGGCAGTGGGGGTATTTATAGTAGACCAGAAACCGGGATATCTACAGTGGTTCGGAGGAGGGTGGGGGTGTCTGTGATGGGTCAGAGGGGGGTTGGTGGGGGTAGGGATGTCTGTGATGGGTCAGGGGTGGTGGGGGTGTCTGTGATGGGTCAGAGGGGGGTGGGGGGTAGGGATGTCTGTGATGGGTCAGGGGTGGGGGGTGTCTGTGATGGGTAAGGGGGGGTGGGGGTGGATGTCTGTGATGGGTCGGGGGTTTCTGTGATGGGTCAGGGCTGGGCTGGGGGGTGTCTGTTATGGGTCAGGGGTGGAGGGGTGTCTGTGATGGGTCAGGAGTGGGGGTGGGTGGGGGGGGGCTGTGATGGGTCGGGGGTGGGGGCTGTATGTGATGGGTCAGGGGGGGTGGGGGTGGGGTGTGTCTGTGATGGCTCAGGGGTGGGGGTGAGTGGGGGATGTCTGTGGTGGGTCGGGGTGGGGGCTGTCTGTGATAGGTCGGGGGGTGTCTGTGATGGGTCGAGGGTGGGTGGGGGGTATCTGTGATGGGTTGAGGGTGGGTGGGGGATGTCTGTGGTGGGTCGGGGTGGGTAGGGGGGTGACTGTGATGGGTCGGGGGTGGGGGTGGGTGGGGTGCGTCTGTGGTGGGTCAGGGATGGGGGTGGGTGTCTGTGATGGGTCAGGGCTGGGGTTGGGTGGGGGGTCGGCGGTGGGAGTAGGTGGGGGTTATCTGATGGGTCGGGGGTAGGTTGGGGTGTCTGTGATGGGTCAGGGTGGGAGTGGGTGGGGTGTGTGTGTGATGGCTCGGGGTTGGGGGTGGGTGGGGTGTGTCCGTGGTGGGTTGGGGGTGGGTCTGTGATGAGCCATCATTCTCCCCACATGCCCCAGGATATTTTCGGTTGACTCCAATATTCAGTTTCTGGTGATGAAAGCTCAGTTATTGGTCACTGCGGAGGCTGTGCTCTGCAGCTCCATCTAATTCTCCCACTCGGTAAGTTAAAGGCTGGTTTTATTTATGGTCACATTTCACTGAGTGTGAGAGTTGGGGTGAGCCATTGACTGCAACAATATTCCAGGAAGTATCTCACTGTTCTCCGAAACGCACATAGTGGGGCAGGAGTATAGCGCAGGGGTTACTCTCTGGGAGCCTCGGTAAGTGCTTTGTACTCCTGTGTACAGGGTGGGGGGCTGGGGGAGGTCCTGGTTTCTGGTAGGAGCAGTGAAAACTGATGGAGTCCCACACATTCCCTGCTGTTTTCCGGGGGCAGGCCCTCAGAGAGCGAGGGTTCCAATGTCTTCCTACCATGGGACAGCCCCAGTCCTGCACTCACTCAGGAGAATGTAGCTGCGTTTCCACTGGGACAGTTGGGAGGGAGGGAGAGAGAGTGTTCACTGACTAAGGAATAAGAGTGACTTAAGGCTTGCTTCTCTCTCCTAACCCAGAAGCACTGAGCTCAATCGCAATTCCTGAGATCAGACACCTCAGCAGAGAGGGGAAGAGACTAACACTGCACTGTGCCGTGAAACCCTCTGCAACTGTGACAGCTTTGACAACTCTTCACATACAGGCATTTTCACGATAACATCATTCACCCTCTCAGACATGAGTCAAACACTGAGCACAAAAATACTGTCAACAGGCTGGAACAGTTCATTGACAAAATAAAAGGAATTACTAAGAATCAAAATTAATTTAAACATATCTAAGATCACAGATAAATGGATGAGAGATTCGGGATCAGGAAGCCAGTCTGTTGATTGTGCCGTGGCTCTTTCACAGTACAGCATCTGAGCGGGTCCAGGAATATCTCCCTTAAAAATAGTTTTCTTCAGCTAACCTACAAAACATTTCCAGTTTTCAATACCATGAATCTTTCAAAATATAATTCACCATTTACAATGAACTGTTCACAATAAAAGTCCATTAAAAAAAATTAAAAATTAATTGCAGCAATTGTAATTTCTTTGTGCTAAACTCTGCTGACAAGGCCGGGCTCCCGAGACACTTGAAAGGGAAAGCCTTGTTTTACGTTTCATACTATAAACATATTCAGCCTTCAAAAAAGTAACGTTAAATGCTAAGGAGGACACAGCCAGTCCTGGGTTCAATTTCTTTGAAGAACTGGTGGTTTTGCACACTCCATGTCGGGGAATGTGACTTTTTGGTGGTGAGTTTTTGAGCCAAAACAATGGCCCCAAAATACCCGTGTCACCGGAGCAGTCATGAAGATTCAACCAAAACAATAAAATTGTTACTCTTCAAGGCAACAAATAATTTTGCTTTTCCTTCAATAACCAAACTCGATGGCACGGGAGAAGTGTTGAATCCTGTGGGTACATGGGCAAAACTCTGGGGAGTGATGGATTTCCCAACGTTGGAGAGAGTGATGGAGCACACACCGACTCCATGGTTTATTTGGTTTGAAGGACTGAGTAAAGTCTGTGTTAGGTTTGTTCCGAGTTTCACTGTGAAGACTGAAATGTTATACTGAAGCAAACGTGGGCCTTTGCTAGTTCGATGCATCATGAGAAATGGGAGGAAGACCGAGAGTTCACGGTAAGTCAGGACAGATTGGCATTCTGGGTGGAAATCTGCGCCAAACACTGATCACGTCTCCAGCTCAACGTTGATTGAAGATGCCAGTTTGGTCCCCCATTTCCCTGTTTGCAAACAATCAAGACAGGAACTCCTTGACTCCAGCGAGGCGCTCACACAGTGCAGGACTTGTCTGTCGGTTGCTGTGTAGTCGGTGAGCCGAGGCTGGGGGCGCTCGGGTTGGTTTTTGGAAAGACGACAGGTTTGGGCCTGAGAGCGGGCGGTTTCACCTGGGCTGCTATCTTCACCGACTTCACTGGCCGGAAGGTGCATGGCATATCCCCAGAGGAACTGGCACTCCTCTGCAGAGAGGACTCCGAGTCCTTCAGGATGCGGGAATGGAGGGGGCTGGAAGGTTCCGATGTGGGAGCCATCGATGGAGATGTCTTCATGGGTTCCAGCGTGTCTAGGACCACATCAGGGGCATGTTTCACTGTACTCTGACGCTCCAGTTCCCGGAGCTCATTCAGGGCTGAATTCATTGTGGCCTCGATATCCTGCAAAACAAAATTTCCCAAAATATTAGAAAGGACCAAACAGGAACCTGAGGGATTCGCTGAGGCAGCCAAAAGGTAGGCGCAAAATCAAACAGAAAAAATATGTGGATGCTGAAAATCAAAAACAAAAACAGAAGTTGCTGGAAAAACACAGCAGGTCTGGAAGCATCTGTGGAGAGAAATCGGAGTTAACGTTTTGGGTTGAGTGACCCTTATGGGGAAACATTAATTTTGATTTCTCTCTCCAGATGCTGCCTGACCTGCTGAGCTTAACTAGCCATATGTTCAATATAAATAGCACAGAAATGATATGGGAACAGTGACTACACTAAAAATAAAACAATAACAAATTACTGGAAAAACACAGGAAGTCTGGCAGCATCTGTGGAGAGAAAGTGACCCTTCTCCATAACACTGAAGGTAAAGCGAGTTGGAATGGGCTGAAGACATGGAAGACACTTTATAAATTAGTCTGTATCATCACATATCTGAGAGTTCCATTTCTATCACCACACAGGAATATCCTTGTGCTGCCCATATGTAACACAAGTTAGATCCATGGATTCTGTTTACTAGGAGGTGTCTGGGATTTATTCATTGCTGAACTAACACACACAGGACGGAGTTATCTCCACACACAGCACAAGCACACAGAATAGGTGATGCTTCTGGTCATGTGATGCCAAGTACCTGACTCATCTGCATAAAGCGCTTCTTAAAGGGACATCATGCTTAAAGCTATAACATCATGTCATTCTAATTTCAGTTTCCTCTCCCACCCTGCCTTATGATATTTTCACCATTTCAACCACAGTATTTTAAACCTTAATCCTTTAAAAAGGTCTGACTTTCTAGGGAATAAGGAATGGGGAAGAAACCAGTTCGCCACCCTCTAATTGGGAGGGAGATCCGGTGATCACTAGGAATTGGGTACGTCACTCAGTGATCATGCCAACAGACCACTAGCTGCTGTGAACTGTAGTCGGTCAGATTAAAGCCAGTGAATGGAATAATAGGCAGAAGACAAGGCCAACAGATTTTTATTGCCAAGTTGATTATGTCATCATTCCTAACATTGGAATCAACTAATGGATCATATTGGTATTTATATATTCCAGTTACAGACACAGGACTGGGCAGTGCGTACTTGTGTCCCTCATACACAGGACTGGGCAGTGTGTTCTTATGTCCATCATACACAGGACTGGGCAGTGTGTACTTGTGTCCGTCATACACAGGACTGGGCAGTGTGTATTTGTGTCCGTCATAGACCAGGACTGGGCAGTGCGTACTTGTGTCCCTCATACACAGGACTGGGCAGTGTGTTCTTATGTCCATCATACACAGGACTGGGCAGTGTGTACTTGTGTCCGTCATACACAGGACTGGGCAGTGTGTACTTGTGTCTGTCATAGACCAGGACTGGGCAGTGCGTACTTGTGTCCCTCATACACAGGACTGGGCAGTGTGTTCTTATGTCCATCATACACAGGACTGGGCAGTGTGTACTTGTGTCCGTCATACACAGGACTGGGCAGTGTGTACTTGTGTCCGTCATAGACCAGGACTGGGCAGTGCGTACTTGTGTCCCTCATACACAGGACTGGGCAGTGTGTTCTTATGTCCATCATACACAGGACTGGGCAGTGTGTACTTGTGTCCGTCATACACAGGACTGGGCAGTGTGTTCTTATGTCCATCATACACAGGACTGGGCAGTGTGTTCTTATGTCCATCATACACAGGACTGGGCAGTGTGTACTTGTGTCCGTCATACACAGGACTGGGCAGTGTGTTCTTATGTCCATCATACACAGGACTGGGCAGTGTGTACTTGTGTCCGTCATACACAGGACTGGGCAGTGTGTACTTGTGTCTGTCATAGACCAGGACTGGGCAGTGTGTACTTGTGTCCGTCATACACAGGACTGGGCAGTGTGTACTTGTGTCCGTCATAGACCAGGACTGGGCAGTGCGTACTTGTGTCCCTCATACACAGGACTGGGCAGTGTGTTCTTATGTCCATCATACACAGGACTGGGCAGTGTGTACTTGTGTCCGTCATACACAGGACTGGGCAGTGTGTACTTGTGTCCGTCATACACAGGACTGGGCAGTGTGTACTTGTGTCCGTCATACACAGGACTGGGCAGTGTGTACTTGTGTCCGTCATAGACCAGGACTGGGCAGTGTGTACTTGTGTCCGTCATAGACCAGGACTGGGCAGTGTGTACTTGTGTCCGTCACAGACCAGGACTGGGCAGTGTGTACTTGTGTCCATCATACACAGGACTGGGCAGTGTGTACTTGTGTCCATCATACACAGGACTGGGCAGTATGTACAGACCATTTATTCACAATATAATGCACCCCAGATATACTCAGGAACTGTGGATGCTGGAAATCAAAAACAAAAACAGAAATTGCTGGAGGAAGAATGCAGGTCCAGCAGCATATTCAGAGAGAAAGCATAGTCAATGTTTTGGGTCATGTTTAGAATAAGGGTCACTGGACACAAAACATTATCTCGACTTTCTCTCCATAGCTGCTGCTAGGCCTGCTGGGTTTCTCCTGAAACGTGTCAATGTTTACAAAGCCCAGTTATGTACAAGGTGGAGTTTACACTCGCAGCTACACACAGGATGGTGTAGTGTTTAACATCCCAGCCACACACAGGACGGTGTAGTGTTTAACATCCCAGTCACACACAGGACGGTGCAGTGTTTAATATCCCAGCCACACACAGGACGGTGCAGTGTTTAATATCCCAGCCACACACAGGACGGTGTAGTGTTTAACATCCCAGCCACACACAGGACAGAGCAGTGTTTAACATCCCAGCTACACACAGGACGGTGTAGTGTTTAACATCCCAGTCACACACAGGACGGTGTAGTGTTTAACATCTCAGGCACACACAGGACGGTGTAGTGTTTAACATCCCAGCTACACACAGGACGGTGTAGTGTTTAACATCCCAGCTACACACAGGACGGTGTAGTGTTTAACATCCCAGTCACACACAGGACGGTGCAGTGTTTAATATCCCAGCCACACACAGGACGGTGCAGTGTTTAATATCCCAGCCACACACAGGACGGTGTAGTGTTTAACATCCCAGCCACACACAGGACAGAGCAGTGTTTAACATCCCAGCTACACACAGGATGGTGTAGTGTTTAACATCCCAGCCACGCACAGGACGGTGTAGTGTTTAACATCCCAGCCACACACAGGACGGTGTAGTGTTTAACATCTCAGGCACACACAGGACGGTGCAGTGTTTACAATCCCAGCTATACACAGGACGGTGCAGTGTTTAACATCCCAATTACACACAGGACGGTGCAGTGTTTAACGTCCCAGCCACACATGGGATGGTGCAGTGTTTAACATCCCAGCGACATACAGGACGATATAATGTTTAACATCCCAGCTACACACAGGACGGTGCAATGTTTAACATCCCAGCTACACACAGGACGGTGCAGTGTTTACAATCCCAGCTATACACAGGACGGTGTAGTGTTTACAATCCCAGCTATACACAGGACGGTGCAGTGTTTACAGTCTAACATTTGATTCACATGGCTGTAGTATTGCCGAGCCAGTCTCTTGAGATTTCAGACACCTCCCGATGGGAGGACACCTTTTCCTTGTTTCCCGGCTGTGGTCTGAGTTATGGAACGAATTGGGGGAAGGGTAGGTGTGAGAAAAAAATCAACATGTACAAAAAGATTCTGAAGAAAAAGCAAATATATGTTGAAGAGAAAAAGCCTTGTGATTCTGTGCCATAACTTGCAGAGTCTGGAATGCTTTGTTGAAAACATAAAAATAAACAAAACAATTATTGTGATTTCAAAAGAATTTGTGTGGGGCTTGAGGTAATGGAGGATTACATTACAATCATTCAAGGGGCCCATGGCAACACAAGGGTTTTCTAGATACCAATGATCAAAGTGAAATTCCCAGTGCTCCTGGCCAATTCCTGCTGCAGTATATTGTTAACACATTAGACAGACAAACAGCTCAGTCAGTACACCCAGCCTTCAGCAGGGAACACTGCTAACTTTTCCTTGTATTTGCATTTTCCAGGAAACCCAATTCCACTTTCTCCCCCTTCTCCTTCAGATATCGCACACTAGCATCAGTTTGACGTAACTTCAGAGCTGACAAAATTCCCAAGAAACAAAGCTCACATCTCTCCCCAACTGCACCACCCCCATCATCGTAAATCACTCAACAGTTACTCAAAGTCCCCAGACAGTAACACTATCCTCAGGATTGTGTTCCACCACTGAATGCACATCAATAAAAGAACTTATGAACACATTGCTTTCTCTTGTGTGACAATTAACCAAGAGCTTTCTGTTCTGTAGATGTTGTGCTGTCTGCTGTACATTTGGCAGCAATGACAAGGAAACCTTTGACTCCACAGAAAATAATATTCTAAAACTGGCAGAGGAGCGATGGAACTGGGGCTACAGATTCACAAATCATTACAAATAATAATGTGCATTAACAAGGCCATCAATAGCTCAATACTTTGTTGGTGGATTAGTGGGCGAAAGCTTGGCGGTGCTGAATGAACCTTGGGAGAAACTGCTTGACTACAAATTCTTTTGTTAATCTTAATTAGTGTAGACCAGAACTTGAATAATCTTGAAAAAGGACACACTTTGTCAAAGTTTTTATAACTAGTATTCATCAGGAGAGTTTGCAAAAAGTGAATATAGGAGGCGTGGTTAGTAAGTTTGCAGATGACACCAAAATTGGAGGTGTCATGGACCGTGAAGAAGGTTACCGCAGAGTACAACAGGACCTTGATCAGATGGGCCAAAGGGCTGAGGAGTGGCAGATGGAATTTAATTTAGATAAATGGCAAATGCTGCATTTTGGAAAGGCAAATCAGGGCAGGGCTTACACACTTAATGGCAAGTCCCCAGGGAGTGTGGCTGAACTAAGAGATCTTAGAGTACAGCTTCATAACTCCTTGAAAGTGGAGTCGCAGGTAGATAGGATAGTGAAGAAGGTGTTTGGTATGCTTTCCTTTATTGGTCGGAGTATTGGGCATTGGAGTTGGGAGGTCATGTTGCGGCTGTACAGGACATTGGCGAGGCCACTTTTGGAATATTGTGTGCAATTCTGGTCTCCCTGCTACAGGAAGGATGTTGTGAAACTTGGAAAGATTGCAGAAAAGGTTTACAAGGACTTTGCCAGGGTTGGAGGATCTGAGCTACAGGGAGAGGCTGAACAGGCTGGGGCTGTTTTCCCTGGAGCATCAGAGGCTGAGGGGTGACCTCATAGAGGTTTATAAAATCATGAGGGGCATGGACTGGGCAGGGGAGCCCAAAACTAGATGGCATAGGTTTAAGTTAGAGGGGAAAGACTTAAAAGGAACTTGAGGGGCAATTTTTTTCATGCAGAGTGTTTTCTCCTCCATTCACAGGATGAGGATGTCATTGGCTCGACCAGCATTTATTGCCCTAATTATTTAGAGTCCGTCATATTGCTTGGGTCTGGAGTCACATGTTGGCCAGTCTAGGTATGAATAGCAGTTCTTCCTTAACCAGCTGGGCTTTTCCAAACAATTGGCTCTGGATTCATGGTCATTATTAGACTCTTAATCCCAGATTTATTTTTCTTGAATTTAATTTCCACAATCTTCCACGGCAGAATTTGAACCTGGGTCCCCAGAACATTACCTGGGGTCTCTGAATTAACAGCTCAGCAATAATATCACCAGGCTATCATTAGGGTGGTGCGTGTATAGAATGAGCTGCCAGAGGAAGTAGTGGAGGTTGGTACAACTACACCATTTAAAAGGCATCTGGATGGGTGTATGAATAGGAAGGCTTTAGAGAGATGTGAGCCAAATACTGATAAATAGGACTGGATGAAGTTAGGATATCTGGTCAGCATGGATGAGTTGGACTGAAAGCTCTGTTTCCATGCTGCGTACGGGTGGTTCTGATATAATGTGATAGTTCCGTTCTCATGCGGTCTCATGTGCAGAGGAAACTCCATTATCCAGTATTTGATTATCTGAATATCGGGTTATCTGGCAAGATCGCAAGGTCCCGATGCTGAGCTAAACTATTGTTATCCAGTATTTGATTATCTGGAATTCGGTTAACCGAACGAAATGCTCCCTGCCTATGTCCTTCAGATAATCGAGGTTCCTCTGTAATAAGAAAATTGTGCAGTCACAACGCCATTTAAACTAATGGGGCCAGAATTGCGTTATAACAATACAGTAAAAAATGAGGTCTGCAGATGCTGGAGATCACAGCTGCAAATGTGTTGCTGGTCAAAGCACAGCGGGCCGGGCAGCATCTCAGGAATAGAGAATTTGAGGCCCCAAGGACCCACACCTCCACACTCACTTCCCTCCAAGGCCCCAAGGGATCCTTCCATATCTGCCACAAGTTCACCTGTACCTCCACACACATCATCTATTGCATCCGCTGCACCCGATGTGGCCTCCTCTATATTGGGGAGACAGGCCGCTTACTTGCGGAACGCTTCAGAGAACACCTCCGGGCCGCCCGAACCAACCAACCCAATCACCCCGTGGCTCAACACTTTAACTCTCCCTCCCACTCCACCGAGGACATGCAGGTCCTTGGACTCCTCCACCGGCAGAACACAACAACACGACGGCTGGAGGAGGAGCGCCTCATCTTCCGCCTGGGAACCCTTCAACCACAAGGTATGAATTCAGATTTCTCCAGTTTCCTCATTTCCCCTCCCCCCACCTTGTCTCAGTCGGTTCCCTCAACTCAGCACCGCCCTCCTAACCTGCAATCCTCTTCCTGACCTCTCCGCCCCCACCCCACTCCGGCCTATCACCCTCACCTTGACCTCCTTCCACCTATCCCACCTCCATCGCCCCTCCCCCTAGTCCCTCCTCCCTACCCTTTATCTTAGCCTGCTTGGCTCTCTCTCTCTCTTATTCCTGATGAAGGGCTTATGCTCGAAACGTCGAATTCTCTATTCCTGAGATGCTGCCTAACCTGCTGTGCTTTGACCAGCAACACATTTGCAGTTATAACAATACAGGTAAGGAAGGTACACATTCTACCAATTCGTCAATCTTATTAAAGCCAATCCACATTGCAGAAACACGTTATAGCAGAACTGGCTGCACCTCTATGACATAAAACACCAAGGTAAAGGAGAACAACACTTTGCGATGAGAAAAGAGTGCTGATTGGTTGGTAAAAAAAGGTCTACAACTGGTAGAGATGTTGCCATGGAGAATGCAGCATCATTTAACGGGTGTATCCGATATGGCAGCAGCTCTACCAACCAGAGTCTAGCAGCTCACCAATTAGCACCGGTTTCTCATCCAGTATACAATATTGTTTGAATCAACGTGTTTTTTTGCTGATTGGCAGGAAATAGCAAGCGGGAGTTCCACTGGAGTGTGGGGTAGGATCTCAGCTCAGGTGAGGGGACTGAAGGCAGAGGGTGGCAAAATTCACAGATAACACACAGATAGGTCGGGGTGTACATTGTGAAAAAGACTGAAGGAGGTTGGAGGTCAATCTAAGAGGTTGAGTGAGTGGGCAAAACTCCAGCAGATGGAGTATAACATGGGAAAATATGAAATGCTTCACTGGTGTGATCAGTAATAAAGCAGAATATTATTTAAGCAAAGAACGGTTGCAGGGTTTGTTGTCCTCATGGGTGAGACACTAAATGTAAGGTATACTGGTACAGCAAATGATTCACAAGTCTAATGGAATGTTATCCTTTGTTCTGAAAGGAAATGAACATTAAAGGAAAGAGCAAATTCCTGCAGCAGCTAGAATCTGTACAGAAAATAAAACGTGCTGGAGATTACAGTGGGTCAGGCAGTATCCATAGAGAGAGAGCAAGCTAATGATTCAACTCTCAATGACTCTTCATCTGAGCTCTTCATCTGGACTTGAAATGGTAGCTTGCTCTCTCTCTCCATGATGCTTCTGAGCTGCTGTGACCTCCAGCATTTTTTTTGTTTGTCATGAAAGTAAGGATGTTGGCTTTCAATGACACAGAGCATTGGAGAGACCAGGTCTGGAATAACATGTACAGATTTTGGTCTCCTTAATGAAGGATGCAAATACATTGAAGGATGATTACCAGATTGATGCCTGGAATGAGTGGGTGGACTCTGAAGGACAAGTTGACAGGCTGACTTTGTAGCTACTGGAGTTTAGAGAGTGGGGAGGGGGGGGAGGAAGGACTGGTTGAATTGTAGGCAAGTCCCAAACAAGGGGACACTGTTTAAAATTAGGGATTACCCTCTTGGAAGAATTTTTTTCAGTGAGGGTTTGGAACTCTACTTCAGGAGGTGGAGGAGGTTGGGGAAGGGGTGGTGTCATTAAATATTGTGATGGTGGAGTTTCAGAGAGTTCCTTGCCTGAGTAGCATTGAAGAATTATCAGGGAGAGGTGGGAATGGAGAACTCAAAACACAGGCAGGTCAGCCATGATCTAATCAAACAGTGAAGCACATTCGAAGGGCTGAATGGCCTGTGGTTCAAAAGTAGACAATGATAACCACAGTCCAGATTAGCATGTTGCTGGGAAAGCACAGCAGGTCAGGCAGCATCTGAGGAGCAGGAAAATCAATGTTTTGGGAAAACCTGATGAAAGGGCTTTTGCCTGAAATGTTGATTCTCCTGCTCCTCGGACGCTGCCTGACCTGCTGTGCTTTTCCAGCACCATGCTAATCTGGACTCTGATCTCCAGCATCTGCAGTCCCCACTTTTGCCTAATGATTACCACAGTAACTGGTAAAGCTCAGTGAGTGCCTATCAGCCTCCCCATACCCCTGCACTTCGGGCTGCACAGGGTGAAGATGGGGGCCAACCAGCTTTGTGGGAGCCAGATGAAAGAAAGCAAGATGGTACCTGGGCAATTGTCTCCGGGTCCAGCGGCTTGTGGTTACTGAAGCTCTTGGACCTCCCGGCTGCCATTGCCTTGCGAACCTGTGGGCTGTCGACCCTATTGCCTGAGGGCCGGCGGGTCACAGCGTTGGGACCCCCGTGTACCATCGCTGACCGTTTGTCCACTGTCTCCTTGTTGCTGTTTGGGGGAACCTGGGTGGAGCTCCGGAGACTGGCTGAGGTTTGTGGTTCTCTGTCTGCAGGAGCAGGCACGAGCCCATGGCCAGCGATGCCAGGTCCTTCAGCGGAACGGAAAGAGCGTCGGACACTACCAACCTCGGCCTTCTTCTTCTGCCTGGGTCAATAATCCAAAAGGAACAACTTACAACCAGAGAACAGTACAGTATCGGAGGCCATTCAGCCTATTATAGGCTGTGCTTACACTTAGAATCATAGAATCCCTGCAGCACTGAAAGAGGCCATTCAGCCCATCGAGTCACACTGACCCCTGAAGAACATCCCATCCAGACCCAGCTCCTTACTCTCGAATTCCCATGACCAACCCAGCACATCCCTGCACTGTGGGAGGAAACCCACAAATACACCAAGAGAATTTGTAAACTCCGCACAGAGAGTCACCCAAGGCTGGAATTGAACCCGGGTCCCTGGCTTTGTGACACAGCAGCGCTAACCACTGAGCCACCCACTGTCAAAGAGCTTTTCAGTTAATCCCACACTCGTACCCTTCACCCAAACTGCAGTGATTCCTCAGCTCCTCCTAGTATTTATCCAAACAGCGAATCTACAATTGGATTCGTAACCATCACCAATCCATCAGTGCAGGTCGCTCTGCAAATGAAATCCTCTGGGTTCATCATCACTGGGTAGCTCTGAGAGAGCCACACAACCCTTTCCGCACTGATTCCCGGTATGGCTGAGAATAGTTACAGAGCCCCCTGGAGCTGCTCCCTGTCGTAGACAAGCCGAACGGCAAACCCTCTCTCTGTTTTCACACCGTATGTTCCCATTTTCAAACACATTCATTTCTGACCTGTTCAAGTTTGCCAAGTAGATATCAGCAACATGTCCCGTTGGTGAACTGACACTGCCTTTACACAGGGGCTGTTCCACTGGGGGAGGGGCACTGCTCGGCTCAATGTCATCCTTTGGGCTCAACCGGTCAGAGAATGTATCATCACTGAGTGAGAGAGCGAGGGAGGGGGTTGAGGGATGGGGGGGGAGGTGGATGGAGAGAGAGATATAAAGATTATGTCCCTACATATAAACATAAAACATCAATTTAAAAGTACTCTGAACATAAAGTATAAAAACAACTGGAATAATTTTCCGAAGACTCCACGGGTTCGCGTTTGGGTAGTTCAATGTCTTACCCCCTCAGATGGTTATTAACACTCAATGAAACTCCCCCTGGGAACGCCCTTCAAACTGAGACACATGACCCCCCCCCCCCTCCCCCCACAGATGTCCCCCACCCCCATCCACAAATCCATCTCTAGAGTTGCTGGCGAATCAGAGGCCAGCATCTCTTTTGCACAGTGGTGCCATCAAGGAGGGAATTACAGCCCAGGGAGGCCCAGGCTCACGCAGGATGGATCAGGCTGAAGGTGGCTGACGACAAGAGAGATCTCATGAGTTGGAGGCTGTGGGGAAGGGGTTGTGAAGCGGAATTGGCTGCAAGGGTGAGTGAGGGTGCAGGATCCACTTCAGCTCTCGATGCCAAGTACCTCTCGGTGCCTTAGATACAGGGTCATATCCTGGCAACAACTGTCCATTTAAGGACCTCAACTGGATCTTCCCACCTCCGCCTGCAAATTCCCTTCCAACCCACTCACCATTCTGACTTAGAAGTTTATCGCTGTTCCTTCAGTGTCACTGAGTGAAAGTCCTGGAATTCCCTCCCTCATTGCATTGTGGGTCAACCTACAGCACAAGGACTGCAGCAGTTCAAGATGGCAGCTCATCCCCACCTTTTCAAGGGGCAACTAGGGAAGGGCAATAAATGCTAGTGTAGTCAGAGACACCTGAGTCTCACAAATGATTAAAATAAATTGTGTTGGAGGTAGGAAGGTGCTGGAGTTGCCTCCCACATGGATCAGATCAAAGTAAAGCAAGCCAGAAAAGAACTGAACAGAGGATTGAGTGACAAACTGCTGAAATATTGCGAAGGCTTGGCATCTGCTTTCTCAGAAGGTGTTTAATAAAGTGTCTCACAAGAAACTCATTACAAATATTCAGCCTGTGGCTCTTGAGTAAATATAGTAACAGGGAGAGAAAGCTGATCAACAAACAGGAAGCAAACAGCTTATTGTCGAAGGGACAGGAACTGGATCAATCTGGGCACCCCCTCCCCATATGGGTAAATCCAATTCTGTCCTCGGTGTTAATGACCCTTCAACTTGGAAGACATTATAAAAAGTGACAAACAGCAGGTCGGATGAGAGAAAACAGCAGATAGGAGGCAAATGAATGAAATGTGAATAAAAAAATGTGGCAAAACATTGTAAGAGGCATGAGTAGGAGTGGAAATGTGCAAGCAACAGAGAGCGCCCACAGGCTTCGGAAATGAACACAGGGTTCGATTAGAAAATGATGCGCAAGTGGGAGCTGAGGAAGATTATTTGTACGAGACAGAGAGGGAGGGGGAAGGTTGTTTTCAGAATGGAGGCCTGGAACCAGTGGTGTGCCACAGGGATCAGTGGTGGGTCCACTTCTGTTGGTCATTTACATAAACAATTTGAATGAGAATGTAGGAGATATGGATTGTTAAGTTGCGATTAACACTAAGATTTGGAATATAGTGGACAGTGAAGAAGGCTATCAAAGATTACAGAGCGGTCTTGATCAAATGGGTCAATGGGCCAAGGAGTGGCAGATGGAATTTAATTTGGATAAATGTGAGGTAAAACTAAAAAGGACAGGACTTATACAGTTAATGGTAAAACCCTGGGTGGTGCTGCAGAACAGAGACACGTAGGGATTCAGGTACATAATTCTGTGGAAGTTAGTCACAGTTAGAGAGGGTGGTTACAAAGGCATTTAGCTCAGACCTTTGAGTATAGGAATTGGGATGTCATGTCTATAAAATTATGAAATGCATCGATAGGATTGATGGTCAGAATTTTTTTCCCTAGAGTGGAAATGTCGAATACTAGGCGGCATGCATTTAAGGTGCGAGGGGCAAAGGTCAAAGGAGATGTGAGGGGCTAGTGTTTTGCTCAGAGTGGTTGGAGTGTGGAACCCACTGCCAGGGGTGGTGGTGGAGGTAGATACGATCGGGGTGTTTAAGGGACTTTTAGACAAGCACATGGATACAGAAGGAAGGAAGAATACGGACTGAGGGCGGCAGAAGGGATTAGTTTAATTTGCATCATGTTCAGCACAACATGGTGGGCCAAGGGGCCTGTTCCTGTGCTGTACAGTTTCACGGTGTGGTTGTACGGGATGTCAGTGAAGCCTCTTCTGGAATACTGTGTCCACTTCTGGGCACCCAGTTACAGGGAGGATAATATTAAATTGGAGAGGGTTCAGAAAAGATTTACCAGGATGTTGCCAGGAATAGAGGATCTGAGTTATAAAAATAGGCTGGATAGGTTGGGACTTTTTTCACTGGAGCATAGGAAATTGAGGGATGACCTTATAGAGGTTTATAAAATCATGAGGGGCAGGGATAAGGTGATGAGCAAAGGGTCTTTTCACTCAGATGGGGCTGTTCAAAACTAGAGGGGCACAAATTTTACACAGAGAGTGGTCTGCGTATCAACTGAACTGTCAGACGAACTGGTAGATGCAGGTACAGTTACAACATTTAAAAGGTATTTGGATAAGTTCATGAATAGGAAAGGTTTGGAGGGATATGGACCGACTGCATAGTTTAGGGACTAGTTTAGTTTCGGAACATGGTCAGCCTGGGCAGGTTGGACTAAAGGGTCTAGTTCCATGCTGTATGCGTCTATAACTCTATTTAAAAGTCAGTACATCGGGGTTTGGTTAACAGGAGCACAGAGTCAGGCGAGGTGATTAATTTTCACACAACACCAAGCATTAGCAGCAGCTTTGGAGAGCCCGTTATTGAAATGTCATTAAAACACGGTGTAGGAAGTTACCATGGAAGGAGGAACCTCAGACAATCGCTCGGTATCCAGTGAAGTGATTGGTTCGTTTGCCACCTGTCTGCCCAGTCTGCTAACCTTCCTGAAGCAGAGCGGTTTCACAGAAGATGTAATGAAATGATTTCCAATCACAAGGAGATTTGGTACCGAGATTAGGGAAAGTTGTGGTTGTGCAGTTAAAGCACAGAGATTAGAGAGTTAGATTTTCTGTTGAAGAGGGTTGTTTCAATTATAGGCAGTGGATAGACACTATAGTACCTTGTCTGGGAAAAGGGAAGTAATATTTGTATCAAAGAATGATGCAAGGCCATGGGGAGAGAGCCAGGCTTCCAGTTGCTTGGATTGGGAAAGCAGTCTCTTCCAGTGTCATTGTCTATAATGAGCTACCGCAGAGATTTGGATCTCTATCTATCTCACATCTATCAGGGTTTAAATGAAAACGTACGTGTCCTGGACCACGATGTACTGATGTGGGACAAGTCCGTCTATTCCGTTGTGCCGACCTTCCCACCAATCCTCAGAAGCTCGGTGATAGAGCAGGAGGCTGGCGCCTTTCTTGAAGGAGAGTTCCCGAGCTGTGCGTCCCGTGTAATCAAACTTAGCAATGGCTTCAATCGGTTCACCTTCTGCAAAGGGAGGAGAAAGGAAGGGTTTATTTCCACTCAGGACACTTCTCGCAATAAAAGTCCCTCTAATATGTGCACTGTTCTATTGCTCGGTTTATTGGACTGTCTACCTGTGGCTGCGTTTACTGTTTCTGTTTTGATATAATAACAGTGGGGTTTGAGGTTTGTCCTCTTTTCCCTGTGACCTGGTGGGTTTGGGGGCTGCTGTTGCTGCCCCTTTCCCCAGTAAATTGCTGATTATTGTAAACTGTTTGTAATTTGTCCTGGTTAATAAAATAAATAAAAATTCCAGCCATTTCACTTCCTGCTGGCCCCAGACCCTCTGGTCTCAGTTCCCTCATATCGATTCCTTTAGCAGGAGCTGCCACTGAACATTAACACAATCTCAAACTTGGCAGAGCCCTCACTTGAGGTCAAGCCAATGCCCACACATGGGCATTGCATAGACTGGGCAGGACTGAA
The DNA here is from genome assembly GCF_020745735.1 of Hemiscyllium ocellatum. Taxonomy (NCBI): domain Eukaryota; kingdom Metazoa; phylum Chordata; class Chondrichthyes; order Orectolobiformes; family Hemiscylliidae; genus Hemiscyllium; species Hemiscyllium ocellatum. Next base: position 2,729,179 of record NC_083426.1, on the reverse strand, counting down.
TGGCACTGAGGGGCAGTTCTGCCCAATATGCCCCTCGATGCTCACAGCCTGAGCCTTACTGAGCCTTACCCCAGCAGTGGTGGACCCATAAGACATTGGAGCAGAAAATTAGGCCATTCGGCCCTTTGAGTCCACCATTCAATCATGGCTGATATGTTTTTCAACCCCATTCTCCCACTTTTTCCCCACTTGATCCCCTTGACAATCAAAAACTTATCTATCTCTAACCCAAAAGTGAGCCAGACACCTCCCAGGCTATGTTTACATTTTGCAGCCAATGAATGAGCCAGTGACAGGGATGGGGGGCCTGTGTGGGAGACTATTGAAAGGTACTCCTATCACTGGACCCTATACCCAACTCCCTCCTTCCACTGACCATCCTGGCTTTCAGTGTGTATAGCCTACAGCTGAAAATGTGTTGCTGGAAAAGCACAGCAGGTCAGGCAGCATCCAAGGAACAGGAAATTCGACATTTCAGGCATAAGCCCTTCATCAGGAATAGCCTACAGCTGTTTGCCCCATTATGACCCCATTTCGGGGTTTGGTGAGATTTGGGGAGGGTGCTGGAGAAGCCTATGAGAGTAGGGGGATGGGGCCTCAGAGATGGTGACAGCACAATTTCAGCTTGTGACCCTTCCCCCCACTCAGGGAGCAGACATCCTGCCTCACTTTGGGTGACACCGATCTCAAGGATTTTTTGCAGTAAATGAGTTGTGGGCGGCACGGTGGCACAGTGCTTAGCACTGCTGCCTCACAGCGCCTGTAGACCCGGGTTCAATTCCCGACTCAGGCGACTGACTGTGTGGAGTTTGCACGTTCTCCCCGTGTCTGCGTGGGTTTCCTCCGAGTGCTCCGGTTTCCTCCCACAGTCCAAAGATGTGCGGGTCAGGTGAATTAGCCATGCTAAATTGCCCGTAGTGTTAGGTAAGGGGTAAATGTAGGGGTATGGGTGGGTTGCGCTTCGGCGGGTCAGTGTGGACTTGTTGGGCCGAAGGGCCTGTTTCCACACTGTAAGTCTAATCTAATCACAATGATCTTCATTGTGCGGAGGGAGAGTTCGAATCCCGATAGGAAGCTGATATAATCAGGTCAGCTGCCGTGAATTTCAGTGGAAGGTAAAGGGCGTGCTGCTTCACTCCATTCTGGGAAACGCTGTTGATTTTAAATTCCATTCCTGACTGACTTAGGTCATTCCTTCAGTGTTACTGGGTGGGAATTGTAGAGCTCACACCCTGTCAGCACTGCGCGTACCCATCTCACACAGACTGCAGTCAATCAACGCAGTGATTCTCCCACTTTCACAAGGGGCATCGAAGAAACATCAAAAACAGGAGCAGGAGCAGGCCATTCGGCCCTTTGAGCGTGCTGTGTCATTTAATTTAATCAAGGCTGATCATCTCAGTCCCCGATCCCACTTCCTCCTCATACCCTTTGCTTCCTTTAGCCCTAAGAGTTAAATCTAACTCAGATGTCACACGGCAGCAGACTACAAACCAACAGGTTTATTTGAAATCACAAGCTTTTAGAGGGCAGCTCCTTCATCCAGTGCAGTGACTGTGTGGTTTCAAATAAACCTGTTGGACAATAACCTGGTGTCATGTGACTTCTGACTTTGTCCACCCCAATCCAACCCCAGCACCTCTACATTACATTAAACTCTTTTTGAAAACGTTCTACATTTTGGCTTCAACCACTTGCTGTGGCAAAGACAGGCAAGATGTGAAAGGTTTGAAACAAGTTTTGTTGGTCCCTGTTGCAGATGAACAGCCTGTGGAGGTGTGAGGGAGGCTACAAGGGAATGTGAGTGACTCTGTGTTACCGTGTGGACTGTCAGCTTCAGTCACGGTTTGTTTTGCCAAGTTGAGGAGTCCAACTCTACATTCCTGCCTCAGTAATCATTCTGGCAGCAGTGCTGCACATTGGGCGGCACGGTGGCACCGTGGTTAGCACTGCTGCCTCACAGCTCCAGAGACCCAGGTTCAGTTCCTGACTCAGGCGTCTGACTGTGTGGAATTTGCACGTTCTCCCTGTGTCTGCATAGGTTTCCTCCGGGTGCTCTGGTTTCCTCCCACAGTCCAAAGATGTGCAGGTCAGAGGAATTGGTCGTGCTAAATTGTCCAAAGTGTTAGGTAAGGGGTAAATGTAGGGGAATGGGTGGGTTGCGCTTTGGCGGGTCGGTGTGGACTTGTTGGGCCGAAGGGCCTGTTTCCACACTGTAAGTAATCTAATCTAATTACAGCACATCGGGTGGGGCTGTACACTCCTCTCTCTTTGGTTTTCAGCGGCAGGCATGCCATTCACCAGACACTCCCCAGGGTGGATGTCAATGCAGCGTTGACATAGATCAGGGAAAGCTACATATGTGTAAAAGCCATGTGTGTAACACAGTGCTGACAGAGTCCTGAGGAAACTCCTCCCTGAAAGCTCAAGTCTTCCTGCCAATCTCTCTCCTCCATCGATGAAGGACAGCTGTTCCCCCAGTGTCTGGTTTCACAGCTACCTTTGTGTGTGAGTCCTGTGTTGATAATGATTAGTCAGCCAATAGCAGGGAGGATTAGCTAATCTGGTGATTTACTTCCTCTTCCCAGTGACCTCCACTTCTGGGATCTTGCTGTGCGATTGCTGGCTGCTGCGCCCTCTACAGTACAATCATGGTCACAAAGTGCTTCACTGGCTTGGGACATGCGAAGAGTGATTTTTATTTATTTGTCCTTAGACTAGAATCTCTACAGTATGGAATCTGGCCCTTTGGCCCCTACAAAGTCCACACCGACCCTCTGACGAGAACCCAACCAGACTCATTCCCCTACTCTATATGTACCTCTGACTAATGCATCTAACACTCTGGGCAATTTCCCATGGCCAATTTACCTAGCCTGCACATCTTTGGACTGTGGGAGGAAACCGGAGCACCCAGAGGAAACCCACACAGACACGGGGAGAATGTGCAAACTCCACACAGACAGTCACCCAAGGCTGGAATCGAACCAGGGGCCCTGGCGCTGTGAGGTAGCAGTGCTAACCACTGATTGAGACCACGGGCATTCTGTACACATCCAAAACAAAAAGCAAAATCAACCAAGATCTCCTCCCACCGTCTTCATCTGAGCAGAGTCCTCTGGACCATGGGGACTGCATGTGCTGTGGGTCAAGGGTCACCGACCACGGACAGTGTCTCCGGAGAAAGGAGAAGTTATTTAGGACCAAGATGAGAAGGAATCCCTTCTCTCAGAGAGCTGATGTCTCCTGGGAAATCTCTACCCTATGGAGGCTCAGTCATTGAAAATGTTCAAACAGAGACTGATCAATTCTTGCCAAAAACCCAGAGGAACAGAGAGTATGCAGGAAACTGGCTTCAAAACCGAATGATAGAATGGACGCAAAAGGCTGAATGGCCTTCTCCCCTCCTGTCTTGTATGATCTTGTGAAGGGAGTGGAAGCACTGGATGGTTTTTCCTTTCCCCAACACAAGGGTGCGCTCAATCTCCACCCACACCCTTCACTTCACCCCCCCTGAATGGGACCCAGTGAACTCAATGACTGAACACTAGAACGTCCCCCCCGCTCCACCTCTGTCTGGATTAGTTACCCCCCATCCCCGCCCAGACTTCCTGAACATCAGAGTCACACTGAGCTGAACCTCTGCAGCTCTCACATCCCAACGGGGTGAAGGGTTATGGGAGAGTGAGCAGGAACATGGACCTGAGGATGAGATGACATCAACCATGATCATAACAAATGGCAGGGCAGGCTCGAGGGGCTGAATGGCCTCATTCTATCCTGCTGGGAGGAAGTGAGGACGGCAGATGCTGGAGATCAGAGTCGAAGAGTGTGGTGCTGGAAAAGCGCAGCGGGTCGGGCAGCATCCGAGGAGCAGGAGAGTTGACGTTTTGAGCTTTTGTTGGAAACGTTGACTCTCCTGCACCTCGGATTCGGCCTGAATGGCTGTGCTTTTCCAGCACCACACTCTTCCACTCATTCTGTCCTGCTCCTAGTTCCAATGTTCTTATACTGTGCGGGGAAATAGAAGGGAGAAAGTGAGGACTGCAGATGCTGGAGATCAGAGCTGAAAATGTGTTGCTGGAAAAGCGCAGCAGGTCAGGCAGCATCCAAGGAGTAGGAGAATCGACGTTTTGGGGATAAGCCGAAAAGGGCTTATGCCCGAAACGTCGATTCTCCTGCTCCTTGGATGCTGCCTGACCTGCTGCGCTTTTCCAGCAACACATTTTCAGTGGGGAAATAGAAGGCCAACTATGGCAAGCACCCAAGAGATGGACGTAAATGAGAGTTTTAATGATAACTTTTTATTTAGTTTTGGATGTAGATGTTTTTGGGGAGTAATTTAAACCTGTGGTCTCTGGTGGGAAACTGGGAGGATTAGATGTTTTTAAACATGGTCTTTCTTCACATTCCAGTGAAGCGAAAGCAGCTGAGAGCCTTGATCAGATTGTGTTAAAATCAGTGAGAACGTTACCTTCTACACCAGGAAGGGATCATGTCTGCTCTGGTTGCTGAGTTAATGATCATAGTGTCGCCACCTGCACACTTTCACATACACACACCCCGACTGCCAAGTGACGGAGCTAGACAATGGGGAACGGAACAAGGCTGAGCACACTAACTCATTCTCCAGCAGAGGAACTAAAGAACACAAGCCATGTTGTAGGAAGGTGACCCTTTCCTTCAGGGCAGGTCAACAAGATGAAAAATAGCCTTGTTCGTGCTGTTGAACTGCACGTCAGAGCATGACAACGCCTCAGTGTAGCGTGACAGTGCGATCAGAGTCACCCGAAGCATCAGAGACTCTCTGAAGCACACACAGTTTCAGCGTGATTCACACACACGCCTGACTTACACACGCGATTCATCCATACACTCCTCCAACCGAGCTGAGGTACACAGTGCCAAGAGCAGGAAGGATGGAGGCTGGAATTCCAACTATTCCCGCAGATTTCACCGAGGGAAAATGTATAATTCTGAATCCACCACGGCTTTAGTAAAACAAAAGGGAAACAGCTTTGAAAGATCAAATCCCTGCCCTCCGCGCCCCCCCCCCCTCAGTAACTGTGACAGGACAGCTGCACTGCAGACCCCCGTGGATCAGTGTGATACTGAATATTCCCGGCTCCTCCTGTGACTCAGCCACTCGGCCAAGTTGTGCAGGAGGCTCTGGGGGATGGGGCAGGTTCAACCGTATAGCAATCCTTCCAATACAACAACTTGCATTGATATAGGACATTTTGTGATGTTTAAAAAGCCCAAAATGGACGTAAATCAGCCACAGTTTGGCACCAAGTTACATACAGAGGTATTACAACAGGTGACCTGAAGCAAAGGCAAAACTGCTGGGTATTAAGCTGCGACTGTGGTACGTGTACGGAATGAGCTGCCAGAGGATGTGGTGGAGGCTGGTACAATTACAGCATTTATAAGGGAACTGGATGGGTATATGAATAGGAAGGGTTTGGAGGGATATGGGCCAGGTGCTGGCAGATGGGACTAAGATTAATTTAGGGTATCTGCACAGTATGAGGGGTCTGCTTCTGTCTCTCTGACTTCATGGCTTAAAGGAGGAGTGCATAAAGTAGGTTCCGAGAAAGAATTCAAGAGCTTTGAGCTTAAGCAGATGAAGAGACAGTCATCAGGAGATGATGGGAGTTGAGAGTCTGTGGAATTCTCTTCTCCGGAGAAGTGTAGAGGCAGGTCACAGAGTTATAGAGTCATACAACACGGAAACAGACCTTCGGTCTTACTCGTCCATGCCGACCAGATATCCCAATCTGATCCAGTCCCACCTGCCAGCACGCGCCCCATATCCCTCCAAACCCTTCCTATTTATACACCCATCCAAATGCCTCTTAAATGTTGCAATTATACGAGCCCCCACCACTTCCTCTGGCAGCTCATTCCATACACGTACCACCCTCTGCGTGAAAAAGTTGCCCCTCAGTTCCCTTTTAAATATTTTCCCTTTCACCTTAAACCTATGTCCTCAGTTCCCAGACCCTGGGAAAAAGACTTTGGCTATTCACCCTATCCACGCGTCTCAAACCTTTGTAGGGAACATCATTAAGGCCGAGTCAGAATCTTGACTATGAAGGGGTCAAAGGTTATTGGGGGCAGGCGGGAACGTGACGTTGATGCCACAAACAGAGCAACCATGTTCTGACTAAACAATGGGGCAGCTCGAGGGAGGAAGCTGAGAGAGAAGTGACCTTATCGAGGTTTATAAAATCATGAGGGGCATGGATTGAGTGAATAGACAAGGTCTTTTCCCCAGGATGGGCGAGTCCAAAACTAGAGCGCACAGGTTTATGGTGAGAGGGGAAAGATATAAAAGGGACCTACCTAAAGGGCAACTTTTTCATACAGAGGGTGGTGTGTGTATGGAATGAGCTGCCAGAGGAAGTGGTGGAGGCTGGTACAATTACAGCATTTAAAAGGCATTTGGATGGGTATATGAATAGGAAGAGTTTGGAGGGATATGGGCCAAGTGCTGGCAAATGGGACAAGATTAGTTTGGGATATCTGCTCAGCATGGACGGGTCTATTTCTGTGCCGTTCATCTCTCTGACTCTAAGTGCCCTATTCCTACTCCTAGTGTGTCCAGGTGATAACTATTCACCCATGGCCTTGTTCAGATTGGACGAGGGTCTCAGCAGCAGACAGACTGAGATGGGGCTGGAAACAGTCAGGTGGAAATCCAGTGAAAAACATATTCACCCATTCTGCCAAAAGTTCCAATTCCCTCCTCCACAACTCAAAACAGAAGCCTTCCCTCAGCAAGATTCTTGAGGACCTGACAGGGGGCGATGCAGAGAGAGTGCTCCTCACTGTGGGAGAGTCTAGGACCAGTGGCCATCATCTCAGAACAATGGGTCGTCCATTGAAGACAGAGATGAGGAAGAATTTCTTCTCTCAGAGGGGAGTGAATCTGTGGAATTCTTTACTGCAGATGCTGGGTCATTAAGGCTGAGAGAAACAAGGTTTTAATCAGGAAAGCAACCAAGGGTTATGGAGACAAGGCAAGGAGGTGGAGTTGAGGATCAATCATGAGTTCACTGAATATCAAAGCAGAGTTGATGGGCTGAATGGCCTACCTTTGCTCCTTTGTCTTAATGTCATTGCTTCTTTACAATCATCACCTTCTCTCTGACTCTGGGCTGACCTGTCCCCAGTGCTATGGCTCGTTAGGTTGAGGCATCTCAATTAAAGAAAGTTCCTCTGAGAAACGGCCTTTTCCCCTTTCCTGCATGGAGCCAGGAGCTCTCTACAAGAATCTCGAGTCTGGGGCAGTGGGCTGAGTTAAGTGACATCGCAGGTGGATGTGGAAGGAACCTGTGCTCCCAGCTCATTGCAAATTACAACCACACAGTCTCATTGCCTGGAGGTGTATTCCCCATGGAAACGATGCCTGCAGCACGGATACATTGGAGACAAAGAGCTGACCTTGCTCAGGAAGCTGATCAAGCTCAGGGCATCGGAACGTTTCACAGCCACGGGTTGTGAGGCTGCGTTGTCCAATCCCAGCCCTGCCTTCCTCCGTGATTCCAGTCCTCCAGCCTCACTATAAACTCTGTTAAGATTCCCAAACCGGGCATCCTGAAGAGGCACTGCACCAGCGGTAATGTCTCACTGCAGGGAACTCGGGTAAACTTTGAAGTGTACGTACAAGTCTTTTCCTGTGAGTGAAGCAGGCTGAACCCATTGCCCTCAGATTCTTGGCTCAGTTTCACTGAAAGGTTTAACCTGACAGCAGCTGATGTGCACACACTCCTCACGTTAATGCAGCATTAAACTCTTCCTGCTGACAGGACACCCTTGAAGTTCTCCCCTTTTTGTTTTTGTAAGTGGCCTTTGCTCAATTTCATGTGCTTCTCATGCAAGGGCTTATCAAGGGAGAGGGTACACATGATTATTTTAACCTTCTCTCACCTAAACATGAATCATCCCTCCCCTCCCCCCACAAAAAAACATTTAAAACAATGATTCGGGGTCACAGTAACATAAGGAACAGAAAGCCATTCGGCCCAACAACCTTCTCTGCTATCTCAATCCAATCACAGTTATTCTATTCCTCACTCCATTGTTCTATATCCTACAGATCCTGGCATCAACAAAAAAAGTCTGTTCTCTGTTTTCAGTTGACACCAGCACCTCGGAGGTTTTTAGGGGTCGCTGAGGCGAGAGGGTGACCTGGCCGTTCCGGTTCTGCTCCCTTCCACATGAAATCCAACCCAGACACGGGGGCCCACAGATGATCTCCGGCCTTCAGGAAAAGTGGGAGCAGATCCCAGGAATTTGTGACCGTCGAGCCTGGTGTCCACCTCACTGCCTTCCACTGACCACACAATGGCTCGCTCCTGATTGCCTGGCTCACTTTGGGAATTTCTGCCACAGGGAATGTGGGGAGCAGTGGGATTTGTTTCGGGCTATCAGCAAAGACACGATGGGCCAAATGGGCTCTTGAACGGGAAATGCCTTTGGAGGCTCAGAGAGCACAGCTCCACTTGGGTAATGTGGCATCTCAGGGTTGGGCCAGTGGGCAGTGAACTGTTTGGTGGATGTGGATTAGTCAAACACTGGGTTCATGTATAGAATAAGGAGATCATTGAACTGTATCAGGTATAGCAGCTAAATAAATAAATGGAGGCCGTGAGTCTGACTAACTCCTTGCATCATTGCCAGAACCTGCAGTTTATTTAAGTTTATGAATGGCATGCAGTCTGTTCCCTCAGTTGCAATGAAACTGGTGCTAAGCAGAAAGAGGAGGAGAGCGAAGTAAATATTACCAAACTCACAGACATTCACACAGTATTCCTGTTTCCCTGTTAATGCTGCAGGACTTACTCTGGTCAGGAAGTGAGTAATCCCAGTCAACAATCCCTCCTCTCCCAGCTTGCAGGGTCCACACATGGGAAAGACCTCTTTAAGGAATACAGGACAGCAGCAGGACATTGCACAGCACAGCAGATAGAGGAGGGGGCAGGACGGAGGGGAGCGGTGACTGGTCGCCAGCTCTATCTTTTTTGGGGATGGCCAATCAGCAACAGCTCACATTCCCCGATAGACAGCCTGAGAACACAACACTGAATGGCAGGTCTGGAGAAAGCTTGTGATGACTAACAGAGATGAATATCCTGCATCATTAGACTAACAGTTTGCAAAGTTGCTGCTGTGATGAAACGCTGCAAACATCAACACACCCAAAGGACTCCTGTAAATACCAACGCACCCAGGGACCACCAGTACATATCCCACCCAGCCAAAACTCCTCCATCACAACAGGATCTGCTACACCCACCTCAGTGATCCAGAGGTACTATTCTGGGCTCACATTTTCCATATAATTTAGAATACTTATATATACATTGTGATCTATATGATACATAAAATAACTTGGATCTACAAAACATCATGTTGAAGCCATTGCAAGTTACTTCAAACAGGTCAAGTCAGCAGAGCTTAATGAGAAAGTACCAGCAAATTTAGAATTAGAAATTTTATAGTGTGGAAACAGGTCCTTCGACCCAACAAGTGAGCGGCACGGTGGCACAGTGGTTAGCACTGCTGCCTCACAGCGCCTGAGACCCGGGTTCAATTCCCAACTCAGGCGACTGTGTGGAGTTTGCACGTTCTCCCCGCGTCTGCGTGGGTTTCCTCCGGGTGCTCCGGTTTCCTCCCACAGTCCAAAGATGTGCGGGTCAGGTGAATTGGCCATGCTAAATTGCCCGTAGTGTTAGGTAAGGGGTAAATGTAGGGGTAGGGGTATGAGTGGGTTGCGCTCTGGCGGGTCGGTGTGGACTTGTTGGGCCGAAGGGCCTGTTTCCACACTGTAAGTAATCTAAGTAATCTAATCTAAGTAAGTCCAGACTGAGCCTCCAAGGAGTAACCTCCAAGGATATATATACATATCACTGACCAAGGCAACTAATCTATACATCCCTGAACACTACCGGCAATTTCCTACGGCCAATTCACCCGACCTGCGCATCTTTGGACTGTGGGAGGAAACCAGAGCACCGGGAAGAAACCCACGCAGACACGGGGTGAATGTGCAAACTGCACAGACAGTCACTGAGGCTGGGATTGAACTCGGGTCCCTGGTGCTGTGAGCTAGCAGTGCTAACCACTGAGCCACAGTGCTGCCCTACTGCAGCTGCTGGAATCTGTACTAAAAACAACAAATGCTGGAAATCACAGCAGGTCCTGAGGAAGGGTTATACCCAAAATGTTGACTTCTCCACCTCCTGGTCTACTGTGTTCGTTCAGCCTCTGCCTGCCTATTTTGGAGATCACAGCGTGTCAGGTAGCATCCATGGAGAGAGAGCAGGCAAATGTTTTGGGTCTGGATGACTCCTCATCAGAGCTGATGGGAAGTGTGGAGAGGACAACATTTAGTTGGGGGACGGGTTGGTGGGCTGTAGAGTGCTGGTGGAGAAAAGATGTTGATAGCTCAGAATAACTGATCAGAATGTGAGAATGGCAGAACAGTGTGTGTCTAACCGCCAGCTTGGAAACAGACAATCCCACTGGGGTGGAGGGAGGGGAGAGAGAGACGCCATGGTGACTGGGAATGTAACAGGTAAAGCTGAAAGAAAGGGAAGGAGTGGGACTGGGTTCACAATCTGAAGGGGCTGAACTCAATATTGAGTCCAGAAGCCTGTAAGATGCCTAGTGTGAAAATGAGATACTGTTCCTCTAATTCACTGGAACCCTGCAGTAAGCTGAGCACTGACATCTCGACAAGTGAGTAGGATATTGTGTTCAAATGATTGGCTACAGGAAGGAACTCTTTGAACCACCAACATCTTTTCTGCACCAGCATTCTACAGCCCAACACCAGCAGCACCACACCACCCCTCCACACTTCACTGCGGTCTGCTGAAGAGACTCGAAACGTGACGCTAATGAGATCGTTGCTTCAATCAGATGCTAAAAGTTCAACACCTTTAGGACAAAGCAGTCCTCTTAATCAGCATCCTGTCCACTACCTTCAACATTCACTCCGTCCATCACTGACGCTCGGGAGCAGCAGGATGTCCTGTCTACAAGATGCACTGCAGCAACTCACCAGACTCCGGAAATAGCATTTTCCAAACTCACGGCTATGACCATCTAGGGCAGCAGAGAGATGGGAACATAACCCCCGAGCCATTCACCATCTGACTCAGAAACATATACAATATTCTTCACTCAATCCAAAATGTTAGCTCTGTTTCTCTCTCCACAGATGCTGCCAGACTTGCTGAGTTTCTGCAGTAATTTCTGTTTTTGTTTTACAGCAAACTTTGTTTTAACCAGCACCTTAGGAACCGGCATTCTCAATAAACCAGCAATAGTTTTTATAAAAAATACTGGACATTTACTGCATTGTCGTGATGTCTGTGTAGTCGGTTGAGGGTGAGTGAGTAGCTCTCTGCTGCTAAGTTTTAGATTAGATTAGATTAGATTCCCTACAGTGCGGAAACAGGCCCTTCGGCCCAACAAGTCCACACCGACCCTCTGAACATTAACCCGCCCAGACCCATTTCCCTCTGACTAATGCACCTCATACTACGGGCAATTTAGCACGGCCGATTCACCCGACCTGCACACTTATGGACTGTGGGAGGACACGGGGAGAATGTGCAAACTTCACACAGACAGTCACCCAAGGCTGTAATCGAACCTGGGACCCTGGCACGGTGAGGCAGCAGTGCCAACCACTGAGCCACCGTGCACTTTAAAGCAACACTGCATTATGATTTTTGCTGACAATAAAGTATACCAGTGACGTGTACACCCCCTGCATTACATTTCTATTCCTTAGTGTGGGTTTTTACATCGATAATGTGGACCTGTTGATTATCTGGAATATTTGATGAACCAGCACACTCCTGGTCCCAAAGGTTCTGGCTAATAAAAGATTTTCTGTGTATCTGATTCCTTCTTGATTTCAATGTTTTCCCTCAACAGCTTCCTGAGGCAGAGAATTCCCCCGGCTCCCCACCCTTTGGGTGAAGGCATTTCTCCTCATCTCAGTCCTGAACGGCCTACTCTATATCCTGAGACTGAGAGCCCTGGTTCCCTGGGATTGGGCTTCCTGTGGTTACTCTGTCGGGCTGTAGTAGAAGTTGGTAGATTCTCATTTTTGTAGGTTTGTAGACACCCCTCTAACTCAGCAGCTGAAGCCTGGGGAATGGGGATGTGACAGACTGTGGTTACAAAAGCAGCAATGTTATAGGAAGTCCTTACACCTTCAAAGTGCCCAGTAAACGTTACACCATCACAGCCTCACTCTCTCTCTAACTGTCGGGTGACATTTTGAAATACTTCACTGAGCAACACTGTGCAAAGTTGATTTTCAACTCAGGGTCCGATGTCTATCACAGTGCACGACAGTTCACTGGCCATTACCCAGATTAAAGCACTCCCTGAGCCGTTCCCTTGGGGAGTCCCCGCTTCCCTCAGGAGCCCAGTCCCTCCGTGAGCGATGGGAGAATAAAACAGACCGTACCGTCTTCGCTTGTATGAGGTTCGGTTCCAACATCTTGCCCAACATCTTCGACAGAGGCGGGGTCTCCATGAGGGCTCTCACTGAAACAGAGAAACACATGGAAATGAGAATCCAAACCGGCCTTTGGTGTTCAGGTGGACAGGTGAGTGTGTGCAGGAGGGGTTAGGTGTGAGTGTGTTTCAGGGAGGGGTTAGGTGTGAGTGCGTGCAGGAGGGGTTAGGTGTGAGTGTGTGCAGGAGGGGTTAGGTGTGAGTGCGTGCAGGAGGGGTTACGTGTGAGTGTGTTTCAGGGAGGGGTTAGATGTGAGTGTGTGCAGGAGGGGTTAGGTGTGAGTGTGTGTCAGGGAGGGGTTAGGTGTGAGTGCGTGCAGGAGGGGTTAAGTGTGAGTGTGTGCAGGAGGGGTTAGGTGTGAGTGTGTTTCAGGGAGGGGTTAGATGTGAGTGTGTGCAGGAGGGGTTAGGTGTGAGTGTGTTTCAGGGAGGGGTTAGGTGTGAGTGTCAGGGAGGGGTTAGGTGTGAGTGTGTGCAGGAGGGGTTAGGTGTGAGCGTGTGTCAGGGAGGGGTTAGGTGTGAGCGTGTGTCAGGGAGGGGTTAGGTGTGAGTGTGTGCAGGAGGGGTTAGGTGTGAGCGTGTGTCAGGGACGGGTTAGGTGTGAGCATGTGTGCAGGAGGGGTTAGGTGTGAGCGTGTGTCAGGGACGGGTTAGGTGTGAGCATGTGTGCAGGAGGGGTTAGGTGTGAGTGTGTGTCAGGGAGGGGTTAGGTGTGAGGGTGTCAGGGAGAGGTGTCAGGGTTCATTCCTGATGAAGGGCTTATGCTCGAAAAGTCGAATTCCCTATTCCTGAGATGCTGCCTGACCTGCTGTGCTTTAACCAGCAACACATTTTCAGCTGTGATCTCCAGCATCTGCAGACCTCATTTTTTACTCGGTGTCAGGGAGAGGTTAGGCGTGAGTGTGCCAGAGAGTGTGAGCAAGGGGGGAGCGAGGTCTCTTCCCCATTGGGGCAGTTGTGGTGAATGTGGCTTTGAGTGAGGATTTGAGGCCCTGAGCCATCCTGCAGACACAGAGTGTGTCGCCAGGTCACGGGCCCAGCGAGTCTGGGGAGGTGGAGTCGGCACTGACTTCAAATAATTCCATGTCAATTCTCCCCAAACCCAGATGGAGCAGGACTGGCAATTAACCAGCCTCTCCCTTCGGGAATGAGATTGGGAATTGGAGAAAGAGAGAGAGGTCAGAAAGGGGAAGTTGGAGCGGGGAGCAATGGAAATGGGATGGAGGGTGAGGCTGGTGTTTGGAAGGGGATGATATTGAGTTAACCCTACATCTCAGAGACTAATAATGTCATCAGGTCCCACCCTCGGAATGTTAATCTAGCTGGTCTTCTGAGCGAGCGCTTGTTAATTGTCTAAACTGCGACAGTAAGAGGATGGTGGGTTGGACCTGAGGAGGGTAAAGTTTCTAAGTTGAACCTGGCCTTTCGTTCATCCGGTCCTGCAGGGTCACCTCCACCTACATCCCCCCATTCCCCCGTCCCACAACTGGCCCCACCAGCTTTGAGCCTAACTCCAGTCACCACGACCGAGATGTGAGGTCATTTAGCGGGAGACCCTGCATTCTTATATTGTTCAGCTCTGCAGTGTCTGAGGAACCGGAGCCAGGGACACTGACATGTGCACACGGGGACACACACAGACAGACGCTGCACACAGAAGCGTGCATACACAAGACACACGCACACATGGACACACGCACGGCCATACACACATGGTCATACACGCACACAGATACATACACATATGGTCATACACTCACACCTAACCCCTCCCTGACACACGCTCACACCTAACCCCTCCCTGAAACACACTCACACCTAACCCCTCCTGCACACACTCACACCTAACCCCTCCCTGACACACACTCACACCTAACCCCTCCCTGACACACACTCACACCTAACCCCTCCCTGACACACACTCACACCTAACTCCTCCCTGAAACACACTCACACCTAACCCCTCCTGCACACACACACACACACCTAACCCCTCCTGCACACACTCACAGACATGGGAAGACTCACCAGTAATCCTCTGCTGTCGCCCCCTTGTCATACACAGGCCCATCCAGCTCCTTCGGTCCAGGGAAGATGTTGTCATGCTGCAGGATGATGGATTTGATGAGTTCATTAACGTGAGCCTGACAGGAGACTTGGTCATGGCCTTCAGGCACTGACATCAGGGTAGGTCCAAAACAGATGGCCAGGTTATAGGGATCCATCATGTTCTCCTCACTGAACTGCGATAAGCTTCAAAGAAACAAACAAAACCATCACTGTCAGAAAATGACACCTCTCCATCAGCAAAGTCAGCTCCTGAATATGAAAGGTAAGATGTTTGGGGGGTGTTATTGAAAACTAATGGGGGGGCACTGCCACTGAGGTCCAAGATGAGGAGAATTGTCCTTTGACTCAGATAGTTGTGAACACCTGGAATTCTCTACCACAAAGGGGGTGGCTCCGTCTTGGAGTATGTTGATGATAGACCTGGATGGGTTTCTGATTGCCAGGGATGTACAGGATTATGGGAATGGGGGTGAGTAAATGGCATTGAAATGTTCACCTACTTTATATTGAATGGAGGGGCAGGTTCAATGGACTGAATGGCCTCCTCCTGGTCTGATGTTCCTATTCCAGCCTGTGAGAAACTTGCTCAGTGTTGAGGCCTTGCCATCAGAGACTGGGAATCTCTTTAGGAGTGAGACTTGAACTTCTAAAGGGTTTTATGATCACAAGATAATTTCTTCCATTGTTCTTCCACAGAAACTGGTCATCATTGGGTGCGGCCAGTATTTGCTGTCCCTTCTAACTGATCTTGAACTGAGTGGCTGAATCGGTGATTTCTAACGGCTGTGGGTCTGGAGTCACGTGTAGGCCAGATCAGGGAAGGACTGTATACTTGCTTCCCTAAAGGACATCCATAAACCAGATGGGTTTTCCAACCATGGTTTCATGGCTATCATTGCCATACTCAGGTGCCATGGTGAGACTCTAAATCCTGTGCCCAGGACCCTCTGTATCAGTAATACCCCATGGCAACACCACCCCCACCCGAGACCCTGTCTGATCTCATCAGCAGAGACACTGGATACTGTAGCACAGGGCCATCTCCCCCAGTAACCCAGACGGTAATCCCTGAGCTAACATGACTGGGAAGTGACTCGCTCCTCACAGTCAGCCTCCTGTTTGTGTGAGCTTGCTGGGCACAAACCAGGTTACATTACATTGCAGACAACAATTCGCTGACTGAAGCTGCTGGAGGAGATGAGGGGGGACCAGTGACCCAGAGACGCAGCATCATGTTCATGGGGGCAGCGTCTGGAATCCCACCATCACAGCGGGCAAAACTGCAATTCAACCAATCAAATGGAAGTGACTCTCAGTGATGGTCACAACCGAAACTATTACCAATTGGTGTAAACACTCAACTAGTTCACTAATGTCAGAGACCGGGAACACACTCACAGACCAGGGAACACACTCACAGACCGGGGAACATCACTCACAGACCGGGGACCATCACTCACAGACCGGGGACCATCACTCACAGACCGGGGACCATCAGTCACAGACCGGGGGACATCACTCACAGACCGGGGACGTTCCCGGTCTGTGAGTGATTGTCCCCGGTCTGTGAGTGATGTCCCCCGGTCTGTGACTGTGTTCCCGGTCTGTGACTGATGTTCCCCGGTCTGTGACTGATGGTCCCCGGTCTGTGACTGATGGTCCCCGGTCTGTGAGTGATGGTCCCCGGTCTGTGAGTGATGTTCCCGGTCTGTGAGTGATTATCACTCACAGACCGGGGAACATCACTCACTGACCAAGGAACATCACTCACAGACCGGGGAACATCACTCACAGACCGGGGAACATCACTCACAGACCGGGGGACATCACTCACAGACCGGGGGACATCACTCACAGACCGGGGGACATCACTCACAGACCGGGGGACATCACTCACAGACCGGGGGACATCACTCTCACACTGGGGACATCACTCTCACACTGGGGACATCACTCTCACACTGGGGACATCACTCACAGACCGGGGAACATCACTCACAGACCGGGGAACATCACTCACAGACCGGGGAACATCACTCACAGACCGGGAACATCACTCACAGACCAGGGAACATCACTCACAGACCAGGGAACATCACTCACAGACCAGGGAACATCACTCTCACACCGGGAACATCACTCACAGCCCGGGAACACAGTCACAGACGGGAACATCACTCACAGACCGGGGGACATCACTCACAGACCGGGGAACATCACTCACAGACCGGGGAACATCACTCACAGACCGGGGAACATCACTCACAGACCGGGAAACATCACTCTCACACCGGGAAGATCACTCACAGACCGGGAACACACTCACAGACTGGGGGACATCACTCACAGACCGGGGAACATCACTCACAGACCGGGGACACAGTTACGGACCGGGGAACATCACTCACAGACCGGGGAACATCACTCACAGACCGGGAACATCACTCACAGACCAGGGAACATCACTCACAGACCAGGGAACATCACTCACAGACCAGGGAACATCACTCTCACACCGGGAACATCACTCACAGCCCGGGAACACAGTCACAGACGGGAACATCACTCACAGACCGGGGGACATCACTCACAGACCGGGGAACATCACTCACAGACCGGGGAACATCACTCACAGACCGGGGAACATCACTCACAGACCGGGAAACATCACTCTCACACCGGGAAGATCACTCACAGACCGGGAACACACTCACAGACTGGGGAACATCACTCACAGACCGGGGAACATCACTCACAGACCGGGGACACAGTCACGGACCGGGGACATCACTCACAGACCGGGGAACATCACTCACAGACCGGGGAACATCACTCACAGACCGGGGACACAGTCACGGACCGGGAACATCACTCACAGACCGGGAACATCACTCACAGACCGGGGACACCGTCACGGACCGGGGACACCGTCACGGATCGGGAACATGGCTCACAGTCTGACAGCTCTCGGACACAGGAGCACACCCTGAGCCAGTCGATGCAGCAGAACCCAGCTGATACAGTTGCAATCAAGGTATTGTTCGAGATGAGGAATGCAGGCACTGCTCTTGGTTGGGAGGGGGAGGTTGGGGGGGGGGGGGTTATGTTGGGGGGGGTGATGTTGGAGGGGGGTGATGTTGGGTGGGGCGAGCTGGGGAGGTAGAGGACGACCTTTGGAAGCTAGTCCTCTGGCTGGAAGTTACCATCTCTTCGGGATGTATGTGCAGTGCCTGTTTCTGACGTTCAGTTTGTGTTCTCCAGTGGTGTGAGTGTTCCTCTGTGTGAAACCCTCACGTCTCACTGGAACAGGGGAAAGAGCAAAAAACACATGGCACCAATTTCTATCATTGATCTTTCTTCACTTCTGCAGGAAATGTGATAAGAACTAGGCCATTGTCCAATCAGACACTCCCAGCATTGGCATAACATGGGGTTTAATAATAACCGGTTTATTTATTTCTGATATAGTTCATTCAAGCAGCCATTTTTGAACAGGATGATTCCAATTGCATTATATAGATAACTCTTCACACCCCATCCATAATTGTATTTCTGACTCTCCGACAGTGCAGCACTCCCTCACTACTGACCCTCCGACAATGTGGTGCTCCCTCAGTACTGACCCTCCGACAGTGCAGCACTCCCTCACCATGAACCCTCCGACAGTGCGGTGCTCCCTCAATATCTACCCTCCGACAGTGCCCATTCCCTCAGTACTGACCCTCCGACAGTGCCCATTCACTCAGTACTGACCTTCCGACAGTGTGGCCCTCCCTCAATACCTACCCTCTGACAGTGCAGCGCTCCCTCTGTACTGACCCTCCGACAGTGCAGCATTCCCTCAGTACTGACCCTCCGACAGTGCAGCACTCCCTCAGGTCTGACCTTCCGACAGTGCGACACTCCCTCAGTACTGACCCTCCGACAGTGCAGCACTCCCTCAGTACTGACCCTCTGAGAGTGCAGTGCTCCCTCTGTACTGACCTTCCGACAGTGCCCATTCACTCAGTACTGACCCTCCAACAGTGCAGCACTCTTTCAGTACTGACCCTCTGACAGTGCGGCACTCCCCCAGCACAGACCCTCCGACAGTGCAGCACTCCCTCAGTACTGACCCTCCGACAGTGCAGTGCTCCCTCTGTACTGACCCTCCGACAGTGCCCACTCCCTCAGTACTGACCCTCCGACAGTGCAGCACTCCCTCAGTCCTGACCCTCTGACAGTGCGGTGCTCCCTCAGCACTGACCATCCGACAGTGTCCATTCCCTCAGTACTGACCCTCTGACAGTGCGGCACTCCCTCAGCACTGACCCTCTGACAGTGCGGCACTCCCTCAGCACTGACCCTCTGACAGTGCGGCACTCCCTCAGCACTGACCCTCTGACAGTGCGGCACTCCCTCAGCACTGACCCTCTGACAGTGCAGCACTCCCTCAGCACTGACCCTCTGACAGTGCAGCACTCCCTCAGCGCTGACCATGCCATGTTCCCTCGATCCTGCCTCAGTTGCAATGATGTTCTGCAGTGGAGCTTTCCCAGAAGTGGTCGGAGTGGGATCACTTTGAGGTTTAAGCTCAATGTTTGTTGTATAACTTGTCAAGTCATGGAATATGAAGCTGTGTTTGAATTTCTCACAGACATTGCTGGCTGCAGCTGATGCTGATGGGAATAGAGGCATCCCGACCCAGCGAAGGAACGGTGTGTACTGGAGACAATGGGGTTGATGAGAAAGAAGTTCTCGTTTATATAAGCTGTTTAATGTCAGGCAGCGAGGGGTGAAGTGAAGACACAACAGAGGAAACAAACACCCGTGAGAGTGCTATTAATACTCACTGACTGAGGAAGGCAAACAGGTATCGCATCATGATGATGGTGGGTTTCGGCGAACACAGGAGAACCTTCCGGATTTGCTGAGCTCGGTCGGTGAGATTTTCAATTGCTGCAAAATGTGGGAACAAGAAACACGTCAAAATAAACCTGTTAGGTCACAAAAACAAAATCCACTGAGCACCTCCTTTCTCCAGACCCCAGCCTCCACTCTCCCTGGAACAATCTAGCTCCTGGTCACCTCACCCAAGGCCAAACTGTAAATCCCCTCCCCCCCCCCACCCAAGGCTGGGGGGGTTACAGTTAGATCTTAGCCCCTCCTCAGTGCTGTGCAGTACGAACAGATATCTTTAAATTTGTTCATGGGGTGTGGCTGTCGTTATCTGGGCAGGTATTTATTGGCCAGAGGGTAACTGAGAGAGAAGCACATTGTTGTGGGTCTGGAGTCACGTGTAGGCCAGACCAGGGTGGATTCCATCTCTAAATGAGCATTACCTTGGGGTTTGGGATTACTAACCCAGTAACATTATCACGGTGACACCACCTCCCCATGGGGTGCTCCACACAGATTGGTTTTCCTTGCTTACCGTGGTGGTGAGTACGGCTGAACCATCCTCAAACTGAGAGCTGCTGAAGGAACTCAGCTCCAGCATCTGGAGTTCCGCATTAATGGGAAAGGCAGAGGTAAGGAGGAGGGGAGGAGGCAGGACCTGCACACTCTGTCTACACAGGAGTAACACTGCAGGACGCCAGACATCTGACGTTTCTTCACAACCTCCAATCTTTGAAAGGCACGTTTCTGATGGTCTTGGACATTGTGTAAAGGCCTCTCATACTGTCCTCAAGTTTAACCACTGTCCACATTTAACCAACCTTCCTGGAATCACCTCATTCCTTTTACCTAGAGGACAGGGAGGGTCACAATCACCCGAACCTCACATTGAACAGAGTCCTGATGAACTCTGAAGGCAGGTTCTGCATTAACCAATCTTCCCACGCTAACGCTCCACTGTTGCTCAGCTTGCTTCAGGTTTCAATTGTCAAAAACTAATCCAACACATTTGGAATCCTTGTATTCCCAGACTCTTGCTCAATGATTCCATCACAGGAACAAACCACTGACTTCATTCACAAGTTAAAGCTTTTGCCCTTTTCTACTTCACTCTCTCTCTTGTTTATTTGCTCCATGAACACAGGAATATAGATAAAATGGTGAGATAAGAATGATTACTTCCAGACTGTTAATGGCCAGTCAATGGATGCTCCTGTGAGACTCAGCACTGCACTGAAGGTGCACATCAGCTCTGGTGAAGAGTCACCTCGACTCCAAGTGTTCACTTGCTCCCTCTCCATGGATGCTGCCTGTCCCACTGTGATCTCCAGCACCTTTTGTTATCACTGCATTAAAGGTGCTGCATGAACAAAGTCACTGTCACAGGAAGTTGTTTATACATTTTGACAGGAGACGAGTGTTGGAATCCTTGATGAGTTTGTGACTTGCCAGCTCAGAGAGCAGCTTAAAGCCGTGGATGAGGGAACGGATTGGGGCTGGGAGCTGACTGAGCTAATACCTCCTGGGACTGCTCTCAGAGCAAGACCCTTGTTGGTGGGTCTGTGCATGTGGACATTGGCTACTCTGTATGGAACAGTCCTCCAGATCCTGTGTTTACTGCATTGTTTCATGGGATGTGGGTGTCACTGCAAAGGCTGTACTGAGGGTCAGCAAGGTGGGCCTCAGAATCTGAGTTCCCTGATTGGGGCTGTTAATCTGGTCCAGTCAGGGAGCCCTGGCTGACAGATAGAAACAGGAGTGTCCCTCGAGCTGTTCAGGGAGAGGTGGGCGCCGCAGGGAGTGGAGTGCATCATTTTCCCCTCCAACTCTGTTTTGATTTACTCCCTGCCCTCCCCTTCACTGTTTGATCACACAGCATTGCCCTTTGATGTGAGGGGCACTGCTTGTCACTGGCCACCCGGGTGTTTTCCTATCTTCCTGGTGGTGGGAATTGAATAAAGATTTGTGCACCTTGTGCCTTTCACTGTGTCTCACACCTGCACCCACACATGAGGGTGGGGGAATAAATAAGCACTACTGAAAAGAGAGAAAAAAAGAAACAGGAGTGTGTGAGGTTCTGTTCACCCTGAGAGCTGGCTCTGAGGGAGCTGGAGCAGTGTCAATGACTCCCCCATGTCTTGGGGACTTGGGGTGGGACACCAGGCTCTGGGGAGCTATTTCAAAGGCACTCTCTCTCTCTTTCTCTAATTACCCTCCAATAGAGCATCTTGCTTGGCCATTTCGGGGGAAATCACTCTGTTGAGGATCTGGAGTCACCTAAAGACCTGAGCAGGTAAGAAATGGGGGTTGTTGTTGGGGGAAGCTGGGGGGATTGTGGCGGGGGGGCAGGGTGAGCGGGTGATGAGAAACGTGAGAAGGCTGTGAGCTTGGTACTAGGCCTGACTCGTGTTTCTCAATGACCAGACATACAACAGGGAGTGAGAGGCAGGTTGTCCCCATGACAGGCTGGGTTGGGGAGGGGGGTGGGGGGGTGTTGTTGGGATGGGGGTGGTGGGGGATGGAGCAGAGTTGCCTAGGCCATAGGAGAAGGAAGGCTGTTAGCTCAGTTTGGCGGAGGCGGTGTAGTTGCTGGGGGGAATAGGGAGAGGTGATTTGGAGTATTCACGTGAACTGCATGAGTCTGGGCATGGGAAGTGTGCGGAGCTCAGACGGACAGTCAGTGTTCCTCACAGGGAACAAGGAGGAGGAGGAGGAGTACACAATCTGTGCTTAACACCACAACATGCAGCTCCTATTCCCAGAGGTCGCTGTGTGTCTGCATGGGCTCTAAGCTCAGAAACAAACGTGGGTTCAGGAAGAACAGGGTCTGACCTGTTACACACTCGGGGAATGCAGTCACAGACTGCGAGCTGCAACTAAACCATCAGAACAAACCGGGTCACCTTTTATCAAACTGGATCCAAAAGAAATCAATGAGTCTCAGCTGTCAGCCTCAGGTTAGAAGGTCAGGATCCACACAAAGGGGAAATGTGAGAGAGTGGGGTAAAACACAGCATGTGGGGAGGGGAGGGAGGGGTAAAACACAGCATGTGGGGAGGGGAGGGAGGGGTAAAACACAGCATGTGGGGAGGGGACAGTGGGGTAAAACACAGCATGTGGGGAGGGGGAGTGGGGTAAAACACAGCATGTGGGGAGGGGGAGTGGGGTAAAACACAGGATGTGGGGAGGGGAGGGAGGGGTAAAACACAGCATGTGGGGAGGGGGAGTGGGGTAAAACACAGGATGTGGGGAGGGGACAGTGGGGTAAAACACAGGATGTGGGGAGGGGACAGTGGGGTAAAACACAGGATGTGGGGAGGGGGAGTGGGGTAAAACACAGAAAATGTGATATGGGGCTAATGGAGAAGAGGGAAAGTGAGGGGGAGAGAGTGAGCTGCAGAAACAGACAGACAAAGAAAACGAGGGTAATAGCTCAGCGGGATGAAATAACTCTAAAAGAGATCAAACAGCAAATTGCATTGGTCCCCTTCTCTTCGTTAACATCAAACAATGACATTAAGAAAAAGTTCCAAAATGCTAAGTCAGTGCAGAGCCTGTGCGGGATTTCTGTCCAGGTCACGTCGTGATCTAACCTCAGGTTAATGGAGACAGTGGAATATCCTGAACACAGTTCCCATTCAGGGGATGTATCTTGCATTGCAGCGAGTGAGGTCAGAGCCCTGAAATGCCAACACATTCACACCCGTTGTTTCCAGATGGTTCCAGTTGTCTGTCAGCAGTCTCCTCCTCCCAGTGACTGGGAGAATCGCCCAGCCCTGACTGCACACAGACTCGAATTTCCACAGCTGGCTGCCTTCTGCTTTTTAGCTTCAAAGACACGGTGGACAGTCTCCTGTTGTTGCTACTCGAGTGCTTGCATCTTTGTGAAATTTCCTTGAAAATGTGTTCCTCGACAGCCTTCACTCGAGTCAGTGACCTCAGGGTCCACGGAGCACAGAAACTGCACCCACCTTCTCACCCAAAATCAATTTTGGCCTTGCATCCTCTGGGACATAATCATTTCCCTGCATTGCAATGTTCTCCCTCATCAATACTACTAAAATTTTTGATCTCTCTTGAATACCTAACATCTGGGGATTTTTAACATCCAAGCCCTCACCCTGTCAGCTCTCGTGTTTCGCTGCAACTTGAGTTTTCCACATGGCCATTCATGCCTGTGATTCACCAATCTTCTTAACTCTGCTCCCTCATTTCACAGAGATCCACAGAAAGCCCAGTTTAAACTCCTTCCCCTTACTCTGACATGACTGATTCTGTACCCCAGCGCTCTCGATCTCTCTCTTGGGTATTTTGTGCACCTTAGTAATCCTTTCTGATATTATTGTCTCGTTCACACCCTCCTGCTGAACTGTGTTAATCCACCCCCCCAACAGCACAAGGAGAATGCCCCACACACAACTCAATGCAAAGATGTGCAGGATAGCGAATTGGCGATGGGAAACTGACCGTAGTGTTAGGTGCGTTAGTCAGAGGGAAACGCAGAGAAATAAGGGAATGGGTGTGGGTGGGTTACCCTTCGGAGGGTCAGTGTGCACTTGCTGGGCCAAAGGGCCTGTTTCCACACTGTAGGGATTCTATGATTCTACGTTCTGACTGTTCACCCAGCTTCCCCTTGGTGCTGGCTATCACCCCAACTGCTCTGAGTGATTCCTGTTGCAGCAACGTCCAATTCCCAACCCGAATGCCGCCTCCTCCTTCCAACTCACCAAAGCCCATCGGAGCAGGCAGTAAGGATCTGGCTAAAAGATGGGATCATTCTGGAATCTCTGGGCTCTCAGTGAGACTCTAAAATCTGACAGCACGTTCCCCCTCCTTCCCCAACTCCCTTTCGATGGTTGGCATTGAATCTGATTCCAGTAACACATCCAGCTCACACCAAGCCATTAGAAGGAAGTGAATCTCCCATCTCTGGCCTGGGTCTTTGTTATTCACCTAGACGTGTGTTTACTAGTCTCTCAGTCAGTATAAACAGGGGGGCTTTGAGTGGATTGAATTGATCCTCCTCTGAGTTTCTCACTGAGAGATACAGATCATTGGTGAGTTCAATAAGGAAGGTGTTGAGAAGCTGTTTCTCCCCCAACAGAGGGAAGGGAAGGAGGGGCACAGCCTCGGAATAATGGGTCAACCACTGAGGCCTGAGATGAGGAGGAATTTGTTCACGTAAAGTGTTTGTGAGCTTTTGAGACAGAGACAGACTCTTGGACACTGAGGATTGGGCAGCATGGGGAGGGATGATGCTCACAATCAGCCTGGAACATAAAGTTGAGGAGCAGACTACAGGGTAAAAAAATGAGGTCTGCAGATGCTGGAGATCACAGTTGAAAATGTGTTGCTGGTTAAAGCACAGCAGGTTAGGCAGCATCCAAGGAATAGGAAATTCGACGTTTCGGGCATGATGAAGGGCTTATGCCTGAAACGTCGAATTTCCTACTCCTTGGAGCAGACTACAGGGGCCTACTCCTGAGACATCTCACACTTTTAGCAAGTCAATCAATCTCTGAAATCATTTTGATCATCTTGGGTGACTGTGTGGGGTTTGCACATTTTCCCCGCGTCTGCGTGGATTTCCTCCGGGTGCTCCGAGTTCCTCCCACAGTTTGAAAGATGTGCAGCTTAGGGTGATTTGGCCATGGGAAATTGCCCGTTGGTTAGGTGTGTTAGTCAGAGGGAAATGGGACTGGGTGGGTTACTCTTCGGAGGGCTGGTGTGGACTTGTTGGGCCGAAGGGCCTATTTCCAAACTGTAGGGAATCTAATTTAATCTTCATGACATCTTCCTAATCTTTCTGCTCCAAGGAGAGCGATGGCAGATTCTGCAAACTCCCCCTCATGAGAAAGCCAAGCCAATGAGAATGATGGATGATATTGGTTTCCAGGTAACGACACAAAGTCAGATGTAATGGGGTGCTGCACTCTGCCCTTTGACAACCCCTCCCTTCTCCATTCCATCTTCAACCCTGCCTGTTTGATCACTTCCCAATCCATAAAACCCATCGGGATCGGGGAGAGCCACAAACTGTTTGGATCCAGAGAAAGGGAGAGAATAAAACCCACAGCCAACACTAATCCAACTTACTGACACAGGAAATGAGGTCGTGGAAAATCTCCTTGGGGAAGAGCGGGCTGGCCAATCCCCTGAAATGGAGCTTCAGCACTCCAGCGATTGAGTCGATATCATGGTCATTCTGATCTCCCGCCAGGGGGTCCTCACCTACAGTCACCAACATCGACAGAACAAAACAAGATCAGAACAACTGGACAGTTTGAACTTGGTTTGCTGCTGAGTCTGGGGAGATTAACATCATCCAAATGATCTCTCCAACTGGAGGCAGCAGCCTCCTTGAAAGATATTGGTGCACCAGGAGGGGAGGGGGGGGCAGCGTTGGAAGGGGTTGTTTATTCTTCTGAGTAACCAAGAAGCTCCTCCCATCCCTATGACCATCTCAAACAAGACCGAATCTAACCATCTTCATTGACATTCAGTGGTGTTACCATCACTGAATCCCCCACTGTCAACATCCTGGGGGTTACCATTGACCAGAAACTCACTGGACTCACCACATTAATGTTGTGGCTACAAAAACAGGTCAGAGGCAAGGGATACCGCGCCAAATAACTCACCTCCCAACACCCCAAAGTCTGTCCAGAGGCACATGACAGCAGTGTGATGGAATCCTCCCCCCTCGCCCAGCTCCAACAAAATACAAGCAGCTTGACCCCATCCAGGACAAAGCAGCCACTGGACTGAAGCTCCATGTAACAGCCGAACCATTCACTGCCTTTGTCATAGCCACGCTGGGAGCAGTGTGTTCCACCCTCAATGTGTAGCATACAATTCAGCAAGGCTCCTTCTAAAGACAACACCTTCCAAACCCCGACCACTTCCATCTAGAAGGACAAGGACAGCAGATACATGGGAACATCACTCCCTGCAAGTTTCCCTCCAAGCCACACACCATCCTGACTTGGAAATATATCGCCATTTCTTCAGTGTCATCAGGATACAATCCTGGAATTCCCTCCCTGAAGGGCATTGTGGGTCTATCTACAGCACATGGACTGCAGCAGTTCAAGAAGGCAGCTCACCCCCACCGTCTCAAGGGGCAACTAGGGACGGTAATAAATACTGGGCCGTCTCGCATCCTATCAGAGCTGCAGGTCTCTGCGAGGCAATATCCTGTGCAGTAGCGACTGCAATTTCTCACAAAGACCAGGACCAACCCAATGCTGATCCGTTCAGGATAGGACACTGCACACCCGGGAAAAACAGACCATCGTGGAACACCTCCACCTTACAGAGGCGGTTCCTGACACAGTGACCTGGGTAAATGATTGCGGTTATATCAGTGAGAGCAGCTGATCGTCTGGTTCAGTGTCTGACAGACTGAGGGATAAAGGAGGGCTGTTACAACTGGACAATCCAGGAATCTCTCTGTGCACAGCATACACAAACCATGGCGGTACACTGGCCAAGCCGAGCTGTTTAACCTCTGATCAGACCCACGGGGCTGGGAAAACAGCATCAAGGAGCAGGAACAGCAGCAATGAGTCTGACTGAAACGAAAGCTCAGAATAAACACTGCACGGGATTACTGAAGGAAAAGCAATTGCAGCACTCACCTCGCTCAAAGGCGTTTTTGATGTCATTCACTTCAATTTGTGATCCTGATACTCGGAAAATTCCTTCATGTTGCAGACCTTTGAGAAAGAATATGTCAGTAAGACTCAGGATCAGGAATATCCTATTCTGCCCGAGAGAGGCATTTCTCAAACTGACCAGAAACGCTCTGTCATACTGACCCCACACGCTCCGTCACACTGACCCCACACCCTGTCACACTGACCCCACACGTCCCGTCAAGCTGACCCCACATGCCCTTTCATGCTGACCCCACACCCTGTCACACTGACCCCACATGCTCCGTCACACTGACCCCACACCCTGTCACACTGACCCCACACGTCCCGTCAAGCTGACCCCACACGCCCTTTCATGCTGACCCCACACCCTGTCACACTGACCCCACACGCTCCGTCACACTGACCCCACACGCTCCGTCACACTGACCCCACACGCTCCGTCACGCTGTGACTAACCTGTATTTTAATTAATATAGAACAACTCCCCCCCCCACCCCCCCAGCAGCACGTCCTGTACCAATCTCAACCCCAGCAGCTCCCCTCCCTCAGACCGCGCGCACCCCCACTTCCCCAAATTGTCGATACGTCTCATTGCTCCCAGTGAGAGGGCCCTGAGCAAAGACAGTGACCATTGTCAGGGCTCGGTCCCCCTGACTGGACAGGCTCATCAGAACAGCACTGTGGGGTGGGTACGCAAACCCCAAACAGCAGCTCCTACTGAGGGACACCGCTGACTCACAGCGAAAAAACAATATCTTTTATTAACAGACAAATAATCATCGAGTTCCCTGAGGGAGGGTGGGGCCAGTGAGGGGCTGAAAGATGATCTTTGTGGAAGCAGAGGGAGAGACTGTATGTGCCTTTGTGTCGGTTGTCACTCGATATGAATGTCGCAGGGAATGGGGAAGGGGCGGGTGTGCAGTTAGTGAATAGATTGAAGGTAAATAAAGGCATGAGATTAAAAGTCCTCAGGGTCCAGGGTAAATGTGTCCCCAGTTAGTGAGTGAGGAAAGGCTGGGGGTTATATACACGCACCCTCCAGGGGGGTGTCGGGGGTGATGTACAGAGAGAGAGTTGGAGAGTTGGGGGTAGAGGGTTGTAGAGAGAGATTGAGTCCTCACGGGGTGTGTGTGTGTGGAGGGGGAAGGGGGCTGTAGAGAGGGTTCCAGTCCTCACAGTGGGATGTGTGTGTGTGTGTGTGTGTGTGGAGGGGGGAGGGGGCTGTAGAGAGGGTTCCAGTCCTCACGGTGGGATATGTGTGTGTGTGTGTGTGTGTGTGTGTGTGTGTGTGTGTGTGTGTGTGTGTGTAGGGGAAGGGGCTGTAGAGAGAGATTGATTAGTCACAGTGTGGAAACAGGCCCTTCGGCCCAATTAGTCCACACCTACCCTCCAAAGAGCAACCCACTCAGACCCATTCCCCTACATTTACCCCTTACCTAACACTACGGGCAATTTAGCATGGTCAATTCACCTAACCCGCACATCTTTGTGACTGTGGGAGGAAACCGGAGCACCCAGAGGAAAGTCACGCAGAATGTGCAAACTCCACACAGTCAGTTGCCCGAGGTGGGAATTGAACCCGGGTCCCTGGCGCAGTGAGGCCACAGTGCTAACCACTGAGCCACTGTGCCGCCCATAATTTATCAAATTCAAACTTTGTCAAGTTGGGACTGAAACCCACATCCTCAGGACAAATTAAATAGATGAACATTAATGGAGATGTCAGAATTTCTGTGCAGTGATTTGTGAGACACTGATGAGGGCCCAGAGCAGTACTCAGTATATTTCTGGACACCACATTTAGGGAGGACACCAGGGTTTTGGAGTGAGAGAGCAGGAGAGATTCACTCAAATGGTCACAGGGATGAGAGACAGCAGAAACTGAGGCAGAACAGAAAAGGTTATGAGAAGAGTTTAAATAGTTGGTCAGAATGATGAATGGGTTGAGAGTGTATCAGGACAAGCTGATCCAGCAGTCGGCAGGTCAGGAATCAGAGATCACAGATCAAGGGGATTAATAAACCAGAGGTGAGCTCAGAAATACCTTCTGCAGCAACGTCATTGTCTGAGTGAGCTGTGTGGAAGGATACTGGAAACACATTCAATATTAATTGTCAAAAGCCAATGGTATCAATCCAGATTAATGGGGTGACAGGAGGGCTGGGGGAGTGTCTGGGACCCTCTGCTGCACAGCACTGTGGGCTGAATGGCCTCCCTTTCCCTACATTAAGCCACCATTTTATAGCGAGGTCTCGCACGTACCGTGTCGGCTGATGAAACAAATGCAGCTTTCCACCACAAGAGGAATGATCTGGTTGCCATCCTAGAAACAACCAACCAATCAGAAATAAGCAGCAGAATGGGAGGCCTCAGCCTGAGGTTTATACAATCCCCTCAACCCCCAGCGACTTCCAACACATTCCAAACCCATCTCAACAAGGAGAGACAGCAGGAGCATCATCCATTCGGTCTCCACAACGTTTACTGATCTCATTTTCAATTCATCTGCCTCCAGACTGAACTTTGCCCATTGACTGCTCGCCAATCTGAGGGGGTGGTCTGTTCACTGCCTTTCACACTCTTCAGCAGTGGGTTGTCCAATCGTCAATCACTTGCTCAGCTCTAGTAGCTAATCCCTCTCCTATGTGTTCTCATGTTCGTTTTCTCTCTCTCTCTCTATCATCCTCTGTCTCCATGGTGACAGTATGTCTCCTCCTCTGAATCTTCCCAAATGATTCCCCCATGACATCTCAACCCCAAGCCCTGGCCCTTTTCCCTCCATCCTCACCGTGCTGAGATCGGGACCCGTTCCTCCCTCTCTTACTGCAGCTTATTTAAACCTCCCAACTCTGCCATGTCTCCATCGGTCTCCATCCTCCCGCCCTCCCATTACCTGCGATCTAGTCTCCGCTGACCACCAACTCTTCACTCTTCCCAACCTCGATGTTACCTCCCATCGCAGCACTCCACCTCCCTCCCGGGGTAAAGCTGTGTGCCCTCTCCACGCCCACTCCCCCAAACTCGTTCATAGTTGGGAGCCACCCCTCACCCCCACCCACAGACCTGTGTTGGTCATTGCTAACCGAGTGCACTGTCCTGGGAACGAGCTGTCAGCAACCACTGGCTGTCTGGTAAACACTGGCTACAAATGGGAAAGCATCCCATTCCGAGTGGCCAGGGAGACAGGCGGAAGAGAAAGG
Organism: Hemiscyllium ocellatum; assembly: GCF_020745735.1. NCBI lineage: Eukaryota > Metazoa > Chordata > Chondrichthyes > Orectolobiformes > Hemiscylliidae > Hemiscyllium > Hemiscyllium ocellatum. Next base: position 2,698,821 of record NC_083426.1, on the reverse strand, counting down.
ATGGACACTGGACAGACTCTCAGGCAGTGAGGCCAAAGGGGACAGCTCAGAGACACAAGAGAAGCTGTGTGCAAATCCCCTGGGGGTGTGGAAGGGGTAGACACACTGCCCCCTCCCCTCGGTGGGGAACCATGTCTAAACGTTTGGTTAACAGCTCACACTCAATGATGCAGTGGGCACCAGCAGGTTAACGGGGAATAGGAAGCTGTCGGGTACTTACCTGCTTCCTTACACTGGAATTCCATCGACCACTGCACAGGAAAGGGCAAGAGACAGGAAATAAAGAGTTAGCCACAGCAAGACACACACTGAACACAGACACTAGATTCCACCAACCCAGTACTTCCGATCGGAATCCAGTCCCGATGAAGAATGTCAGGAAATAACGGTGATAGCGCGGAGTGTTATCGTCGCTGAAGCCCCAGACTCCTGAAGCAGGCACAGCCAGATCCCCCTCCCGCTGTGTACCGACTGTACACCACCCCCCTCACCTCCACCCAGGGACACAAAAAGTCCTTCCAGGTGAGACAGAGGTCAACCTGCCTCTCCTCCGACCTGGTTTACTGGATCTGGTGCTTTCCATGTGGTCTTCTCCACATCGAGGAGACCGAACATAAACTAAGGGAACATCTGTTGTCTGCAAGGTGTTCGAAAGGATTCTGAGGGATAGGATTTATGACCATCTGGAAGAGCATGGCTTGATTAAATGCAGTCAACACGGCTTTGTGAGGGGCAGGACATGCCTCACAAACCTTATCGAGTTCTTTGAGGATGTGACTAGAAAAGTTGATGAGGGTCGAGCTGTGGATGTGGTGTATATGGACTTCAGCAAGGCATTTGATAAGGTTCCCCATGGTAGGCTCATTCAGAAGGTCAGGAGGAATGGGATACAGGGGAACTTAGCTGTCTGGATACAGAACTGGCTGGCCAACAGAAGACAGCGAGTGGTAGTAGAAGGAAAATATTCTGCCTGGAAGTCAGTGGTGAGTGGTGTTCCACAGGGCTCTGTCCTTGGGCCTCTACTGTTTGTAATTTTTATTAATAACTTGGATGAGGGGATTGAAGGATGGGTCAGCAAGTTTGCAGATGACACAAAGGTTGGAGGTGTCGTTGACAGTATAGAGGGCTGTTGTACACTGCAGCGGGACATTAACAGGATGCAGAGATGGGCTGAGAGGTGGCAGATGGAGTTCAACATGGGTAAATGCAAAGTGATGCATTTTGGAAGGTCAAATTTGAAAGCTGAGTACAGGATTAAGGACAGGATTCTTGGCAGTGTGGAGGAACAGAGGGATCTTGGGGTGCAGGTACATAGATCCCTTAAAATGGCCACCCAAGTGGACAGTGTTTTGGTTTTCATTAACGGAGGGATTGAGTTTAAGAGTCATGAGATCTTGTTGCAGCTCTATAAAACTTTGGTTAGACCGCACTTGGAATACCGCGTCCAGCTCTGGTCGCTCTATTATAGGAAAGATGTGGAAGCTTTGGAGAGGGTTCAGAGGAGGTTTACCAGGATGCTGCCTGGACTGGAGCGCTTATCTTATGAAGAGAGGTTGACTGAGCTCGGACTTTTTTCATTGGAGAAAAGAAGGAGGAGAGGGGACCTAATTGAGGTGTACAAGATAATGAGAGGCATAGATAGAGTCGATAGCCAGAGACTATTTCCCAGGGCAGAAATGGCTAACATGAGGGGTCATAGTTTTAAGCTGGTTGGAGGAAAGTATAGAGGGAATGTCAGAGGCAGGTTCTTTACACAGAGAGTTGTGAGAGCATGGAATGCGTTGCCGGCAGCAGTTGTGGAAGCAAGGTCATTGGGGACATTTAAGAGACTCCTGGACATGCAAATGGTCACAGAAATTTGAGGGTGCATACATGAGGATCAGTGGTCAGCACAACATCGTGGGCTGAAGGGCCTGCTCTGTGATGTACTGTTCTATTTTGCCGAGTATCTCAGCCGTGCCCCAGGGGCCAATCGGAATTCCCAATCACTGACCATTTACATTCCTCTTCCCACTCCCGTTCCGATATGACCAGCCTTGGAGTCCTCCACAATCCAACTACAAATTGGAGGAACAACACCTCACCTTCCGCCTGGCCAGCCTCCCTCCCAGACGATGAGTTCTCCAACTTCAAATACCATCCCTCCCCCTCCCTTACACTCCTCCCCGTCACCAACCCAATCCATTCCTCCCATTGGCCAACCAGGTTGTACCCTCTACCTGTCTCCACCTATCCCCACTTCACCACCCTGCCCCCACCACCCCCTTTATCTACAGCTCCCCCACACCCCCAGTCCTGAAGGAGGGTTACACCCGAAACATCGACGTCTGCACCTCCTGATGCTGCCTGGCTTGCTGTGTTTTTCCAGCTTCCTGCCTGTTACCACACAGAGCCTCCAGCAGGAGGCAGCATAAACAGCCGCACGTCAGCCTCACCCAAACACCAGCCTGAAGTCTCTCAGAGCAGGTGAAGGTTTATTCAGGATAGGGCCTGGACATAGCATGTACAAACATTAGCACAGCAAAAAGACAGCTTCGTTTATTTTAGCTGTTAGTGGAAAACCATGTCAGGAGTCACTAACCGTGTCGGTGTCTCTAACCGTGTCCGTGTCTCAAACCGTGTCCGTGTCTCAGACCGTGTCCGTGTCTCAGACCGTGTCCGTGTCTCAGACCGCGTCCGTGTCTCTAACCGCGTCCGTGTCTCTAACCGCGTCCGTGTCTCTAACCGCGTCCGTGTCTCTAGCCGTGTTCGTGCCTCTAACTGTGCCCGTGTCTCTAACCGTGTCCGTTTCTCTAACCGTGTCCGTGTCTCTAACCGTGTCCGTTTCTCTAACTGTGTCCGTTTCTCTAACCGTGTCCGTGCCTCTAACCGTGTCTCTAGCCGTGTCCATGTCTCTAACCGTGTCCATGTCTCTGTGTCCGTGTCCCTAACCGTGTCCGTGTCTCTAACGTTGTCCGTGTTTCTAACCGTGTCCGTGTCCCTAACCGTGTCCGTGTCTCTAACTGTGTCCGTGCCTCTGACTGTCTCCGTGCCTCTAACGGTGTCCGTGCCTCTGACTGTCTCCGTGCCTCTAACGGTGTCCGTGTCTCTAACCGTGTCCGTGTCCCTAACCATGTCCATGTCTTTAACCGTGTCCGTGTCCCTGTGTCCGTGTCTCTGACCGTGTCTGTGCCTCTGACCGTTTCCATGCCTCTAACCGTCTCCGTGTCTCTAACTGTGTCCGTGTCCCTAACCGTGTCAGTATCTTTAACTGTGTCCGTGTCTCTAACGTTAACCGTGCCTCTAACCGTGTCCGTGTCTCTAACCGTGTCCGTGTCTCTGACCGTGTCCGTGTCTCTGACCGTCTCCGTGCCTCTAACTGTGTCCGTGTCTCTAACCGTGTCCGTGCCTCTAACTGTGTCCGTGTCGCTAAAAGTGTCCGTGCCTCTGACCGTCTCCGTGTCTCTAACCGTGTCCGTGTCTCTAACCGAGTCCGTGTCTCTAACCGAGTCCGTGTCTCTAACCGTGTCTCTAACCGTGTCCGTGCCTCTAACTGTGTCTGTGTCTCTCTAACCATCGAGTATGTAACTGGACAGTGCACACACATGGTGTGTGTGTCATGACGATAAAACCAGGAATGTTCAGACTTTGTAAAATGAACAGTGAATCCTACCTGGCAAGGGAATAATCTGTCCTCTGACCTAAAGCAGATGGGGGGAGAATAAAGAGGAAAGTTACCAATCTGAAACAAACATGAACGCACTGCCCTCAAACAACAGAGCAGGTGACCCTCAATAAAATCCTTGAAACTGAGTGGAGAACACGGTGGGGAAGCTCTCTGTCTGCCTTCACTGGGGACAGGAATTTATCTTGAGTGAAGGGGGAGAGCGAGATCCGTTGGTGTACCACAGAAAAATACAGAAATGGAGAAGAGTCTGCAATGTGTCTGATTGGCCAGAGACAGAAATCCCCTGGATCACTGACCTCTCCTGAAAAGGTTCACCCTTTCACTCAGTAAATGCATCATAAACCGACCTTATTAACCGGAAATATTTAAACGTTGTATTCAGGATGGAGCTGTGGAGCCAGATTATGTGGTCCTGTTGCAATGCAGACAGAAATGATTCAGGAGGATGATACAGGAGCTGAAAGGTTATAATTATGAAGAAAATCCATCAGGCTAGGCATTTTCCTTTGGGAGAAGAGACGGCTGAGGGGTGTAATTATATAAATCTTTAGAATTCTGAAGGGGCTCGACAGGTTGGATAAAAAGATGTTTACTTGTGGGAGGGACCAAAACTCGGAGCCATAAAACAAGATAGTCACTAAGAACCTGGAAAGGGAATTTAAGGGAGTCCTCTTCACTCAGAGATGGGGAGAATGTGAGCCTCACTCCCACAGGGATTAGTCAAGGTGAATCACATCAAAATATTTACTGTAAGGGAAATAACTGGATGGCAGAGAAAGAACAGCAGCAATTGGGGTGGCACGGTGGCACAGCAGTTAGCACTGCTGCCTCACAGCGCCAAGAATCCTGGTTCAATTCCAGCCTCAGGTGACTGTGTGGATTTTGAACATTCTCCCTGTGTCTGTGTGGGTTTCCTCCAGGTGCTCCGGTTTCCTCCCACAGTCCGAAGATGTGCAGGTTAGGATGAATTGGCCATGCTAAACTGCACCATTGTGTCCAAGGGTGTGTAGGTTAGGTGGGTTAACCATGGAAAACGCAGTGTTATAGAGTAGGGGAATGAGTATGATGCTGTTCGGAGGGCCGAATGGCCTGTTTCCACACTGTGCTGATTCGATGATAATTTGAGAAGATGATAGAATGGGACAAGGCTCGGTTGAATCAGAAACACGGGCTTCACTGTAACAGACTGGCTACTGCTGTCAATCTTACAGCCAATAATCTCTCCACCTGCGACTGGACTGGGGCTGAGTCAGCATCTGAATTGGAAATGAGCTGAAGGGTCAATTGCTGGGGAACTGGAGGAAGAGCAACAAACCCCCCTCTCTGCCCCAGCTGGGCTGTGCGTCAGGGGTCAGGCAGTCTGTGAGAACTTCCTGAACCCCAAACACAGGCTCTGCAGGAGCGGCCGGCCTGGAAAAGTCTGGGATTTATTCCAGAAACCAAACGCCGACTCAGCAAGCCAGAGTGTCCCAATCACCTGGTGGGTGCCGTCTTCGACAGACTGCAAGGGGACCTTTCACAGCAGGAGACATTGATTCCTCCTTTGATCTCCCTGCGTTTGTTGTTTTCGTAAGACGGGGAGCTGTGGATCTGAAGCCTGTGTTTTATTGTTGCTGTGGTGTTCACTGTGAAGGTCAACTTTAACACAAATGACAACCAGTCGGTAGGATCAATCCTGGGTTAGCCTTGCACTCTGTCCAAACATACCCCAACTATCAAGCATCGACTTTTACTCCTGAGGTTAGGACCTTCTGGTTGGTAAACAAGGCTATGGTTCTGACATAGTTAATGTTGATGCTGTACACAGGCCGATAATGTCACATACTCCTTGGCAGAAAATGAGATAGTCTTGGGAAAAAAGTGAGGACTGCAGATGCTGGAGATCAGAGCTTAAAAATGTGTTGTTGGAAAAGCGCAGCAGGTCAGGCAGCATCCAAGGAGCAGGAGAATCGACGTCTCCTGAAGAAGGGCTTATGCCCGAAACGTCGATTCTCCTGTTCCTTTGATGCTGCCTGACCTGCTGCGCTTTTCCAGCAACACATTTTTAAGCTAATGAGATTGTCTAGCACAAGGTCCTGATGATGTGGCACTTCTTGGCTCCTGGTCGTTGCATTTACTGTAAGTGTACCTTGACGTTTACAACAATTGCCCTTAAACAATGCCATGGGCTGTGTGAGTACAACGTTGAGACACTGCCTAGGCAGTTCAACTGAATATACATCACACCCAAAGATCGGTTGCTTGCTGCCATGTTTGTTTCATAACTTGGAATGTGTTTTACTGTCTTAAATAAAGCAAGTCAGAGTGTCTCAAACCCTGATGAGCAATTGATGAGATTGTTCTGATTAATATGACAGGGTGAGCAGGGTGGGAACAGTGTGCTGACTCAGCCCCGATCATGCCCGGACATTCAGCAAGCTAATCCTCTCCAGAAACAAATGATCATCATCTGAGATCACACTGAAGTGAATGGGACAATCCTCAATGGCAGAACAGGTCACTGCCAGAGGCAGGACACTAGAGTACTGACCCAAACACACCGTGCAAGCTGCTAGACTGGATCTGCGGCAGCTGGTGAGGGAATAAACTAGAGGGAAAAACATACCTGACCTCATCCTCACCAATTTACCAACTGCAGATGTATCTGTGAGTGACAGTATCAGTAAGAGTGAATACTGCACAGTCCTTGTGGAGACAAAGCACTGTCTTCACATTAGGAATAATCTCCAACGTGTTGTGTGGCACTAAATGGGACAGACTTCAATCAGTTCGAGAAACTCCAACTGGGCATCGATGAGGCGCTGCGGGTCATCAGCAGCAGAACTGTACACCAGCACAATCTGTAACCTCATGGCCCGGCATATCTCCCACTCAACCATTACCATCAAGCCAGGGGATCAACCCTGGTTCAATGGAGTGTGCAGGAGGGCGTGCCTGAACACCTGAAGATGAGGTGTTACCCTGGTGAAGCCACCACACAGGATTACCTGCAAACCAAAACAGCTTAAGCTGCAAGTGACAGGCAGAGCTAAGCAATCCCACAACCAACAGATCCGATCAAAGCTCTGCAGTCCTGCCACATCCAGTCATGAATGGTGGAGGAGATTAAATAACTCACTGGAGGAGGAGGCTCCACAGATATCCCATCCTCAATGACAGAAGAGCCCAGCACATCAGTGCAAATATAAGGCCAAAGCTTTCACAGCAATCTTCAGACAGACGTGCTCAGGCTCCTCCAGTGATCCCCAGCATCACAGACACCAATTTCCAGCCAATTCAATTCACTCCAGGTGATATCAAGAAACAGTGGGGGACTTTGGATGCTGCAAAGTCAATGGGCTCCCACAACAATCCAGCAATAGGACTGAAGACGTGTTTTCTGAACTTGCCGCTCCCCTAGCCAAGCTGTTCTATTACAGTAATAACACTGGCATCTACCTGACAATGTGGAAAATTGCCCAGGACTGTCCTGTACATAAAAGGCAGGACAAATCCAACCCGGCCACTTACCGCCCCATCAGTCTACTCTCGATCATCAGTAAAGTGATGGAAGGTGTCAGTAACAGCGCTATCAAGCAGCACCTGCTCAGCAATAACCTGCTCAGTGACGCCCAGTTTGGGTTCCCCTAGGGTCACTCAGCTCCTGACCTCATTACAGCCTTGTTTCAAACACGGACAAAAGAGCTGAATTCCAGAGGGGAGGGGAGAGGGACAGCCCTTAACATCAAAGCTGCATTCGACAGAGTGTGGCATCAAGGAGCCCTGGCTAAACTGGAATCAGTGGGTATCGGGGGGTAAACTTTTCGGTGGTTGTAGTCAGACCTGACACATAGGAAGGTGGCTGTGGCTGTTGAAGATCAGTTATCTCAACTCCAGGACATCTCTGCAAGAGTTCCTCAGGGTAGTGTCCTCGGCCCAACCATCTTCAGCTGCTTCATCAATGACCGTCCCTCCATCATAAGGTCAGAATATGTCACCGAAAGTTACACAATGTTCAGCACCATTTACAACTTGTTACTGAAGCAGTCCGTGTTCAAATGCAACAAGATCTGGACAATATCCATATTTGGGCTGACAAGTAAGAACCATGCCACACAAATGCCAGGCTATGACCATCTCCAATACGAGACAATCTATCCACCACCTTTGACATTCAATATTGTTACCATTACTAAATCTTCCACTATCAACATCTCGGAATGACATTATTATTTACCATAAACTGAGCTGAACTTGTAGCCATTCTGTTTATGTGGCAAGAACAGGTCAGAGGCTAGGACTATCGCAGTGGATAGTTCACCTCCTGACTCCCCAAAGCCTGTCCACCATCAACAAGGCACAGGTCAGGAGGGTGAGGGAATACTCCCCACTCTCCAGGACGGGGGCAGCTCCAACAACACTCAAGAAGCTCAACACCATCCAGGACACAGCAGCCGCTTGATTGGCACCACATCCTCAAATATCCCCTCCCTCCTCCACTGACACTCAGTAGCAGCAGTGTGTACTGTCTACACGATGCACTTCCTTCTAGAAAGACAAGGGCAGCAGCTACATGGGAATACCACCCACTACAAGTTCCCCTCCAAGCCACTTACCATCTCAACATGGAAATATATCGCCGTGCCTTCAGTGTGGCTAGGTCAAAATCCTGGAATTCCCTCCCTAAGGACATTGTGGGTCAACCCACAGCACATGGACTGCAGTGGTTCAAGAAGGCAGCTCCTCCCACCTTCTCAAGGGGCAACTAGGGACGAGCAATACATGCCAGCAACACCTACATCCCACAAGTGAGTAAAAAGAACTCACTCTGAACTCTAATGTTACGATTGTCTTATGGTCTATCCTCTACCAGTGATAATTGAACAGACTCTCGGACAGCATATAAAGGATGGATGAGGGACTCTGGTGCTGCATTGGTAGTGTCCCTGTCTCTGGGCCAGGCAGCCGGGATTCAAGTCTTACCTGCTGCAGAGGTATGTCATCACACGTCTGATTAAGTTGATTAAAAACAGCTGCAACCTCTTTCAGGGGCAATGGTTGTGTCTCTAGCCCTGGACCAAGGGCTTGGGCTCAGGTCTCAGTTGCCCTTAAGGTGCGTAATTGTGTGCCCCAAGAGTTGGATTAAAACAACGAGAAAGGAGGGTTGGTGACAGCAAAGTTGGACAGCAGCTCCAGTTGTTCTCACCCAAAGCCCTTCACAGCACTAACCCCCCCAACCCCCGCCATTGCCCTCGATCAGATAACCCTGCAGGGGGCACTACATTCACCATTAACCAGAACAACCAGCTCCCCTTGCTTCAAGATAAAAGCAGCCAGACTGAAACTAGTTCAAATGTAGCACAAACCTCAGGAAACCTCAAGAAAATTAAACTTGCATTGTTTTTTCTTTTATCAATACCAACACATTAAATAAACCTTCAATCTGGGAACTGTTTGCTCAATATTTGAAGGTTGACATGCATTCTCTCTAGGAACTACGATAAATCTGAGATTTGTTCTTTTCTGGAATGTTCCAGGATAACATCATACACTTCAAGACTTTGACCCCAAGTGTCTGTCTGTCTAAAGTATTTCCATTGCAAGTTTAATCTAAGAGACAAACTGCAATAGTTCTAAAGACTCAGAAAGATTAGGAATATCGAGACTTAATTTAGACTCTGGTATTCAGACAAGAATGGGATATTTAAATAACTTAAGCAGGTAGGATCGATTGCTGACACTAAACTTTAGACACACGTGGGCTTTCATCGGAAAATTTATAAATCAGAAAATTGGAGAGAATGCAGGGGCCTAGCTAAACAGAGAGATCGGACACACTTATTCCAGGAGATAATATTCCCCAAAACTCCGTCCTGACCCTTTCAGATAACTACTCAAGTAATTTATTTTTTCCCCACTAAGGAGATCAGCTGGATTAATTCTTTCCAAAGATTAGAAGGTGACGAAGAGAGGATAATTTGAAAACATTATGTCTGAAGCTGTCGATTTTTAAATTTGGACGAACCTATTATTTGGAATTATTATCCTGACGGCAAACCTCAAAGTTATATAAAATCCTGAATATGTAAGTCTTCAAGAGGTCAAATACTATTCGAGTGGTGACAGAGACTTGAACAGAGGAGGGTAATATTAAAGCTTATGGTTGATGTTTAAAACTCCGAGTTTTGAGAGCTAACAATAGCTAAGGCAATTTAATCGCATTACAGAATTACTGCAAGGGGTACAGATAGCTTTGATGAGATTTGGACTAAATTATACTGAAAGGATCCCAAAATTCATGATTAGCTTTTCATGAATAAGATTAAAAATAATTCGTACTTTCTCCCAGAGTCTTCTGTAGAAGGTCATGTTTCGCCTGTAGTTTCGTGATCAGGTTTCGGCCTTCAAAATATTCCTTCAGTTTCTGTGAAAAAAAACAGGGAACCATAGTGAGGCAACAGCACAGAGTTTACTGGGACCTGCTGCCTGCCTCTCTAACCTCTTCACTCTCCTGAAACCATGTGGGCAGTGGATCCTTCAGCAATTCCGTGTGGTCAATGTGCTCTGACGTTAACAAGTGAGTCACATTGAAGTGTCCTGAACCTGTCAACAAGGACATGCAGATCTCTGGCCGAGCCGCTATCCAGGGTCAGGGACACAGGGGCTTTCAGAGGTTTTAGCAGAGTCGATGAGGAGAGAATGTTTCTTGTTGGGCGGCACGGTGGCACAGTGGTTAGCACTGCTGCCTCACAGCGCCTGTAGACCCGGGTTCAATTCCCGACTCAGGCGACTGACTGTGTGGAGTTTGCACGTTCTCCCCGTGTCTGCGTGGGTTTCCTCCGGGTGCTCCGGTTTCCTCCCACAGTCACAAAGATGTGCGGGTCAGGTGAATTGGCCAAGCTAAATTGCCCGTAGTGTTAGGTAAGGGGTAAATGTAGGGATATGGGTGGGTTGCGCTTCGGTGGGTCGGTGTGGACTTGTTGGGCCGAAGGGCCTGTTTCCACACTGTAAGTCTAATCTAAAAAAAATCTAATCTCTTGTGGAAGAATCTAGAATGAGGGGTCACTTTTAACAAAACCAGTGATTGACGATTTCAGACAGAGATAAGGAGAAATACTTTCCTCTGAAGGAGTCGATGATCTTTGGAGCTCTCTCCCAGAAATGGCAGTGGAGCAGAAACCTTGAATGTTTTTAAAACAGAAGAGGTAGATGGTTGATAAGCAAAGGGGTGAAAGGTTATCAGGTGTGGGCTGGAACATGGATTTGAGGTTCTAATCAGAGCAACCTTGATCTTATTGAACAATGGGGTAACCAAGACGGGCTGAATGGCCTCCAACTGCCCTTATTTGGATATTTACATGACTTCCCTTAATGCAAATGACTCCAGGACAGAATCGATGCAACTCAGCAACACTCTAACGTTATAACGCTCACATCTCTCCATACCGTGAAGTAGAATTGCTCTGTTTCCTGTTGGTTGGCCCGTCTCTTGGCGATACTAGGCTTACTCAGGAATGTCTCCGAAAGGGTGGATTTGACAGACTCGGTGGAGTTTGTGTACTGGAAGCAGTCAGCCACATCAAAGTCTTCAACAGTGACCATGTCCTGGATTGTCTGGAGTGTAGCCTCCATGGTCTTCTTCACCTGCAGTTAGTCAAAAACAAACGAGGATGTATCCCAGCAAAGACAGAGAGCTCTGGGGACGTCTGGTATTGTACTCGTTCACAAAAAGGAAGGAAATGATTTTTGATTTGATTGCTTTGTAACAGAGTTAAAAAGAGTTGACATTTCCAGTCTGATATGACTCTTTCAGGATTGTGAAGAGCTGGAAATTGGTTTCTGTGCTGTAAGTGCAGAGCGAAAAGGAGCAGGTAAAATAGATTGTGATAAAGTTGAGTGCTAATTACAGTCAAGGAGTGATTGAGATGTAAAATGGATGTGAATGAGCAGGTCAATAAGACGTGGCCAGGGGTGAGCAGGGGAATGGAAGAAAAAGGACAGAAATTGGAACTTCATGTGGAATCTATCACAGGGTGAGAAACTATTTACCAAAGGGAGCATGGTTAGACTCAGAATTAAATCTACAATGTGTAGGGGATGGAAGGAAATCAGGGGTCAATGTGGTGGTCCTGCTGGATTGGAAACAAACACACAGGATGACTCCCTGATAAAAAGTCATTCATCTGTAACATTAACTCTGTTTCTCTCCACAGATGCTGCCAGGCCTGCTGAGTATCTCCAGCATTTCCTGTCTTTGTTTCAGATTTCCAGCATCCACAGGATTTTGTCTTTGGTATAAATTACTTTCAAGAGCAAAGATACCAAAGTCATCACATGCCTTTTCATCAGGAAAGGGTAAAGTATTTATAATCAAATGCAGTAAATCACAGGCAACATTCTTTCAGGAAAGACAAATGCTGTCTGATCAAACCCTACATTTCTCGATATCCCAAATGTACATCAGAAAACCCAAGACAGGAAACCTATTCTCCCATTTCTCCTGGTGAATGAATCGAGAATACAAGGACATCACCTTAAAGACAATGCAGAGGCATTTCGAAAGTAAATTAGGAAGCAACTGAGGGTAAAGAAATCTGACATCCTCTTCCGTAGATGGTTCTGGATGTCGGTGTGTGTGTGTGTGTGTGTGTGTGTGTGTGTGTGTGTGTGTGTGTGTGTGTGTGTGTGTGTGTGTGAGTGAGAGAGAGAGAGAGAGAGAGAGAGAGAGAGTATGGCTGTGTGTGTGTGTGTGTAAGCATGTCTGTGTGTGTGTGTGTGTGCGCGCGCATGCGAGATTGAGTGTGTGTAGATGGAAGTTGACAGATTTCTGTTGGATATGAGTATCAAGAGATATGCAGCAAAGGCCAGTGATTGGAGCTGAAATGAAGGCCCTGTATTGGTGCCCATGCCTAACTGCCCTTGGACGATGTGAATTGTTTGGCCATTTCAGAGCCAACCACATCACTGTGGGTCTGGAGTCACATGTAAGCAGACCAGGTAAGGATGGCAGATTTCCTTCCCTGAAGGATATTAGTGAACCAGATGGGGTTTTTCTTGATAGTTTACTAACATCATTACTGAAGTCATATGTTTTATTAATTGACCTTAAATTGGACAAGGATCCAAACCAGTTTTGTCAGAGCATTAGCTTAGATCTTTGGCCATTACTACTTGGCCACCATCCCCCTCAACCAGGGACTGACAGGTCTCCTCTTGTCCCTATGTTTCTCATGTGAACAGAATGAGTCAAAATGCAAAGGTTCAAATCTTCCACGTAGAAAGGAGGTGAGTGAAGAGGGACCTTGGTGAGGAGTAGGGAATGTGGAATGAGGAGTAGGGAATGTGGAACCCAGCAGGTTCATTCAGAGTCAGGGTTTTGTTCAATCCATGTGCATGATCTGTCACAAAGTACTCACTGACACAGAGGGGACCATTACAGTGTCACTGTCATGGCCAGACAGAATGTGTTACAGAAGCTGCTCAACAATTATTCAGCGATTTCAGAGTGAGACAGGACCTTCAACCAACTGCACTGGACTTGGTGCAGGAACCATCACAGCCCCGAAACCAGCACAGCCCCGAATCCAGCACAGCCCCGAAACCAGCAGTCAGCTGTGTGTAACAGGCACCTACCTCCTCATTCTCAATCTTCAGAGTAGCCAACCGGGACTGTAGTTGCTGGCAGCGTAAAACCAGTTCCCCCTGAACTGGCTGCTGGACACACAGATGGGAGACCTACAAAAACCAACCATCAGCGTTATCACAGGGCACCGAGGTACAGGCAGGAAACACCATCACAGAAACTTCCGGATCACTGACAGTCAAGGCCAGGAAAACTCGACTCAAGGTCAACACAGGAGAGTAAGGACTAAGAAGGCATTTGTTAAATAGATGGAACCTGTGAAACAGCACAATGATGGAAACATGATGCTTCCTCCTGAGGCTGGAGATCTGACACAATGGTCAGTGATCACGATAATCACAGAGAGAGGGCTTTCTTTCTGACGGGAATGGGATAGCTCAATCACAACGGGACTGGGGCAGATCCAACACACTGACACAAATACCATCCACAATTTCACACTGATGCAAACATTGCACTAGCTTTAATTTTTAAAACACTTCGAGAACAAACTACGGTAAAACAAGTGGTTATTGACACGAGCTACAGAGAGAAGATGGGAGTGGGTAGATAGTACGAGTGGGGACAGGTCTGTCACTGTATAACACTGGGGTACAGTACTGGTGGGGACAGGTCTGTCACTGTATAACACTGGGGTACAGTACTGGAGGGGACACGTCTGTCACTGTATAACACTGGGGTACAGTACTGGAGGGGACACGCCTGTCACTGTATAACACTAGGGTACAGTACTGGAGGGGACATGTCTGTCACTGTGTAACACTGGGATACAGTACTGGTGGGGACAGGTCTGTCACTGTATAACACTGGGATACAGTACTGGAGGGGACACGTCTGTCACTGTATAACACTGGGGTACAGTAATGGAGGGGACACGTCTGTCACTGTATAACACTGGGGTACAGTACAGATGGGGACAGGTCTGTCACTGTATAACACTGGGGTACAGTACTGTTGGGGACAGGTCTGTCACTGTATAACACTGGGGTACAGTACTGGTGGGGACAGGTCTGTCACTGTATAACACTGGGGTACAGTACAGATGGGGACAGGTCTGTCACTGTATAACACTGGGGTACAGTACAGATGGGGACAGGTCTGTCTCTGTATAACACTGGGGTACAGTACTGGTGGGGACAGGTCTGTCACTGTATAACACTGGGGTACAGTACTGGTGGGGACAGGTCTGTCACTATATAACACTGGGGTACAGTCATGGTGGGGACAGGTCTGTCACTGTATAACACTGGGGTACAGTACTGGTGGGGACAGGTCTGTCACTATATAACATTGGGGTACAGTACTGGTGGTGACAGGTCTGTCACTGTATAACACTGGGGTACAGTACTGGTGGGGACAGGTCTGTCACTATATAACATTGGGCTACAGTAATGGTGGGGACAGGTCTGTCACTGTATAACACTGGGGTACAGTACTGGTGGGGACAGGTCTGTCACTGTATAACACTGGGGTACAGTACTGGTGGGGACAGGTCTGTCACTATATAACATTGGGGTACAGTCATGGTGGGGACAGGTCTGTCACTGTATAACACTGGGGTACAGTACTGGTGGGGACAGGTCTGTCACTATATAACACTGGGGTACAGTACTGGTGGGGACAGGTCTGTCACTATATAACATTGGGGTACAGTCATGGTGGGGACAGGTCTGTCACTGTATAACACTGGGGTACAGTACTGGTGAGGACAGGTCTGTCACTGTATAACACTGGGGTACAGTACTGGTGGGGACAGGTCTGTCGCTGTATAACACTGGGGTACAGTACTGGTGGGGATAGGTCTATCGCTGTATAACACTGGGGTACAGTACTGGAGGGGACAGGTCTGTCACTGTATAACACTGGGGTACAGTACTGGAGGGGACAGGGATGTCACTGTATAACACTGGGGTACAGTACAGATGGGGACAGGTCTGTCACTGTATAACACTGGGGTACAGTACTGGTGGGGACAGGTCTGTCACTGTATAACACTGGGGTACAGTACTGGAGGGGACACGTCTGTCACTGCTATAACACTGGGGTACAGTACTGGAGGGGACAGGGATGTCACTGTATAACACTGGGGTACAGTACAGATGGGGACAGGTCTGTCACTGTATAACACTGGGGTACAGTACTGGTGGGGACAGGTCTGTCACTGTATAACACTGGGGTACAGTACTGGAGGGGACAGGGATGTCACTGTATAACACTGGCGTACAGTACTGGAGGGGACAGGTCTGTCTCTGTATAACACTGGGGTACAGTACAGATGGGGACAGGTCTGTCACTGTATAACACTGGGGTACAGTACTGGTGGGGACAAGTCTGTCAGTGTATAACACTGGGGTACAGTACTGGTGGGGACAGGTCTGTCACTGTATAACACTGGGGTACAGTACTGGTGGGAGAATGGCCTGTCACGTAAAGAAGAAAAAAGATCGACAATATTGATTGGAAACATCATGCCAACACATTGCTGACTGACTGTGCTGGATAACCGATCAGAGCCTGGTGTTTTAAAGAGTTACACTCACCCCATCCCCCATGTGTGCCTGGAAATCAAATTTTGGTGGCAGACAGAACACGGTGTGGTACAACTCCATGAGCCGCTGCTTGTCATTGGTTGCATCCAGATTGTCAATTGCATTTTCAATGATCTCCAGCCCTTCGTGCTTCGACTGCTCGACGTTAATCTCTGCCGACAGAAAGGTCCTCATTGCTCGGTTCAGACTGGCATGGTAGCCCAGGTCACAGCACTGAAAGCAACAGCAGGGATTAGAATGTGTTCACACCGAAAAACCAACACTCTTTCACACACTGCCTCTTTCAAACTGTGAAGTATAACCAAGCTCTGACTCTCACATCAAAACTGCTCTCCACCCCCCCCACCCCTTCTTTGCTTCTTTCAATTTTCCAATTGGTTCCTAACCCCAGCCCCATCACCCACTACACCTTCACAAACAATCCCCCAATCACCTCTGACCTCCTGGAGTGATTCTTCCCTTCTCACTCTCCTCTCCTACAGGAGATGTGGGGTTATTGACCATCCCTAATTGCCCTGGAACTGAATGGCTTCCAATGCTATTTCAGAGGCGAGGTAAGAGTCAGCCACATTGCTGAGGGTCTGCACTCACACATAGGCTTGGTCACAGAATCCCTGTCAAGTGTTACAGCACAGAATGAGGCCATTCAGCCCACGCTGTCTGCATCAACTTCCATGTGAGCTTAGATGATGTTTCCCCAGCTGGTGAATCCAGCAGCTGGGGACATAAGTTCAGGAAAAGGGATTGATAATTTCAGACTGAGATAAGGAGGAATTTCTTCACCCACCAGGTCAAGGACAGCAGATTTCCTTCCCCAAGGGACACCAATGGGTTTTCACAACAATTGGTAGCGATTTCAGAGATGCCATTGCAACTCATGTCCCCAAAAAACCAGAGAGTGTCTCTGTATCAATAAAGCCACCTCTGACAACACATGGTGTTCATCTGCACACACTCACTGTTCGCCAATTCTGAATTTCAAGACATTATAATGAAAGAGTGGAATCTTATTGGAAGTCACAAAAGGGCAGTGGCAGCATGGAACCTGCAGAGAGACCTGATAGCCGTTTGCTTTTTACCCCAAGGAGGGTAGACAGCAGTGACTCAGGATCAATGCAGCTTATGGTACGTGTTAACGCCCTCAATAGGGCCTGATTTTGAAGCTTACAGATGATGAAATCCACGGACGTGTACCAAATGTGCTGAGAAGTAGCAAACGTCAAGGGAATGTAGACCAAGTGGTGAAGTGGGCAGAACTAGGCAGATGCAACCTAACAGAGTTGTGTGATATGGTTGATAGAATATGGAAATGTAAATATAAATTAATGCAACTTTCCAAAGCGTTGAGCAGGAACAGGGAAACTCTGGGCGTGTGTGTGTGTGCGCAAGACCATCAATAAAACCCTTACTGGCATAAAATTCACTAAAGAGGAGGAAAACAACAACAAACTGCCATTCCTAGATGTCACAGTAGAGGGAACAGCCAATGGGGAACGTCAAACCAATGTCTACAGGAAAACAACACATACAGACCAAATATTGAACTACAGAAAGAATCATCCCAACACCCACAAGCGAAGCTGCCTTAGAACATTATTTCAATGAGCCACCATACACTGCAATGCAAAGGAACCACACAGAGCAGAGGAAAATCACCTACACAGTGTATTTAAAAAAAAAAGGGTACCCAATGGGCACAATCCACCGATTTCTCAGCAACAAACCCAACAAGAGGACAAAACACGTCCAGAAACCCTAACCACTCTCCCCTACATCAAAAACAACTCGGAAATGACTGCCAGGTTACTCAGAGCCTTTGGCATCATTGTAGCCCACAAACCCACCAACACACTAAAACAACAGCTAATGAACTTGAAAGACCCGATACAGACAACAAGCAAAACTAATGTCATTTACAAAATACCGCGCAAGAACTGCACCAAACACTACATTGGACAAACAGGCAGAAAACTAGCCAGGATACATGAACATCAATAAGGCACAAAAAGACATGACCCACTCTCACTAGTATCCTTACACACAGATAAGGAAGAACACCACTTCGACTGGGACAACACACCCATCCTAGGACAGAGACACGCACAAGAATTCTGAGAAGCATGGGATTCCAACTGGAACTAAACAAACACATTGACTTGGATCCCATTTACCACCCCCTGAGAAAAAGAACAGGAAATGACATCAGCACCGGAAATGGCATCATCACAGGAAATGTGGTCACCAACCAAGGAAACCATAACACAGAAATAAAAAGCGGGCCATCCCACCAGTGCTTCACCAGAGGCTCACTGACAATGTGACCTAGTATGGTGACAAAACGTCTGAATACAAATTTTACAGCTCAGCGAGCAAACTTACATCCAGAACCTCAACCTGAGCTACAACTCTTCACAAAACTCACTAGATTCACTTGTTACTTGAGAAAAAAAATTGCATAAATGCTTTAATGAGAAGACAGAGAGAGAGAGCACTGTGGGGAAACAACAGGGGAGTGGGATGAAGGGGACTAGCAGGACAGGCTGAATGGCCATTTCCTGGAGTGTACCTCTGATTGCCCTCCGAGGAGGAGGTGACTAATTTGATGAGAGTACACCAGCGGCTCAGGTAGGGAATCTCAGGCCCTGCTTTCCCACACAAAGAACTTTCAAACTGTGACACAATTCAACATCTGGGTCTTTCAGAAAGTAGGGACAGGAGGCAGCCATTAGATCTTGGCTGATTTTAATTCTAATTCCCTCTAACCATCTTTGTAACCGAATCCTTAAGCCCGTTAATCAAAGGAAATCCACTCAACCTCAGTGCTGAGGTTTGTAGTTAACACCAGCAAGAAGAATGAAGAACAATGCAGCACAGGAACAGGCCCTTCGGCCCTCCAGTTCCTGTGCTGGGGGGGGGGGGGGGGGAGAGTTCCCTGGTGGAGACAGAGGGGGAGAGAGAGAGAGAGAGAGAGAGAGAGAGAGGGGGGTGGGGGGGAGAGTTCCCTGGTGGAGACAGAGGGAGGGGGAGAGAGAGAGAGAGAGAGAGGGGGGGGGGGGGGGGGGAGAGTTCCCTGGTGGGGGGGGGTTAGAGTTCCCTGGTGGAGACAGAGGGAGGGGGAGAGAGAGAGAGAGGGGGGGGGGGGGGGGGGGGGGAGAGTTCTCTGGTGGGGACAGAGGGGAGGTGGTGGGGGGGGAGAGAGTTCCAGGTTGACAATTCTCTCCAGGTGAGGAAGCGCTTCCCGATATCACCCTCAATTTGACAGTCCTGCACCTTATTTAGGACTCCACCCAGTTTCTCTGTACCTGCCCTATAAATCCTCCTAAACACTCTGATCAGATCATGGCTCCTGAGGGAGTACCAGCCTGTTCCATGGAACCTGTTTCCATAACGATACACACGTAGTCCCTTTGAAGCTGAGAGCTGACAGACTGAGGAGAGAAAACATGCTCACGTCCAGGAGGTCGCTCAGGTCGTGGATGTAATACTTGAAGACGGAGCTGTTAGTGGCCTCCAGTGCCAGAATATACTCATTTCTTGCCTTGATCGCCTTGAGCTTGTTCTCCGTGTATTTTGCCTGACGCTGGGAAGAAGCAGCAACAAAGCAGATTAGATTAGATTACTTACAGTGTGGAAACAGGCCCTTCGGCCCAACAAGTCCACACCGACCCGCCGAAGTGCAACCCACCCATACCCCTACATTTACCCCTTACCTAACACTACGGGCAATTTAGCATGGCCAATTCACCTGACCCGCACATCTTTGGACTGTGGGAGGAAACCGGAGCACCCGGAGGAAATACACGGGGAGAATGTGCAAACTCCACACAGACAGTCGCCTGAGGCGGGAATTGAACCCGGGTCTCTGGCGCTGTGAGGCAGCAGTGCTAACCACTGTGCCACCGTGCCGCCCATTAGAGTCAGATTTCCTCAGACCCATGGACATGAGAAACTAAATACATTTATAACATCAAAACACCCATGTTTAAGGGTCAAAGATCAGTAACAGGCTCAGGAACAGCAACCAGGGCTTCGAAAGATTGGAACAAATGGAAGTAGATTTAGCCCGTGGTGAGACAGTGATGGCCAACTCTGACGGAGTGTCTGGGTTCGTGCAGGTCTCTCACTGTGGTAAATGGATCTGTACAGAACAGGCAAGGTGTCTGACCCATTGCAGGGTCAGAGTATGGGAGGGGTTTCAGTCACTGAGGAGTCGGACAACATCAGCCATCGTTCCAATCCCCACCCCACTCCAGCAGTCACTGAGTAGGAAGTGAAGAGACCTTGGAGTGCAGGTTCATAGCTCCTTGAAAGTGGAGTCACAGGTAGATAGGATAGTGAAGAAGGTGTTTGGTATGTTTTCCTTTATTGGTCAGAGTATTGAGTACATGTTGCAGCTGTACAGGACGTTGGTTAGGCCGCTGTTGGAATATTTTTGTGCAATTCTGGTCTCCTTCCTATTGGAAAGATGTTGTAAAACTTGATAGGGTTCAGAGAAGATTTACAAAGATATTGCTAGGGTTGGAGGATTTGAGATATAGGGAGAGGCTGAACAGGCTGGGGCTGTTTTCCCTGGAGTGTCGGAGGCTAAGGGGTGACCTTATAGAAGTTGATAAAATTATGAGGGGCATAGATAGGATAAATAGACAAAGTCTTTTCCTTGGGGTCAGGGAGTCCAGAACTAGAGGGCATAGGGTCAGGGTGAGAGGGAAAAGATATAAAAGAGACCTAAGGGCCACCTTTTCCACGCAGAGGGTGGTATGTGTATGGAATGAGCTGCCAGAGGAAGAGGTGGAAGCTGGTACAATTGCAACATTTAAGAGGCATCTGGATGGGTATATGAATAGGAAGGGGTTAGAGGGATATGGGCCGGGTGCTGGCAGGTGGGACTAGATTGGGTTGGGATATCTGGTCGGCATGGATGGGTTGAACCGAAGGGTCTGTTTCCGTGCTGTACATCTCTATGACTCTCTCACTGGTGCCGGGGTCAGGGATTCAGATTTTTGTATCATTGGGATCTCTTTCGGCACAGAAGTGACCTGCATAATAGAGGCAAGTTGCACCTGAACAGAAAAGGGACCAATATTCTGGCGGGAGATTAGCAAGTGCAACTTAGTGGGGTGGGCTTTATACTAGTCTGGCGGGGTGGGTGGGACCAGAGCAGGAGTGAGAACATTGAGGCTGGTTCAGAAGTTAAAGAGAACACGTTAAATAGACAGGGCAAGCAAATACATGGCAGAGAACAAGGGAAAATTGAGGAATTAAACAGCATTTATTTCACTGCAAGAGGCCTGACAGGTAAAGCAGATGAACTCAAGGCATGGATGGGAACGTGGTACTGGGACATCACAGGTGGTACAGAAACACAGCTGAGGGAGGGACAGGACTGGCAGCTTCATGTTCCTGGGTACAGCAGCTAGAGGAAGGATAGAAGGAGAGGCAAGAGAGGAGGAGGAGGAGTTGCATTTCTGATTAGGGAGAACATCATGGCAGTTCTTCGATATTCCTGGGGGATCATCCAGTGAAATGGAACTGAGAAATAAGAAGAGGGTGATCACTTTGAGGAGATTGTACATTAGGTCCCCCCAAGTAATCAGTGGGAAGTTGAGGAGCACATATGGAGGGAGATCACAGCTATCTGAAAGAATAATAGGGCTGAAATACTGGGGGATTTTAACTTTCCAAACATAGTCTTATGGACTTGGATGGGGAGAGATTTGTTAAGTGTGTTCAAGAATATTTTCTTATCAATATTAGGATGGCCCTACTAGAGAAGGAGCAAAACTCAACCTTCTGTTGGGAAATAAGGCAGGGCAAGTGACTGAGTTAGCCGGGGAGCATTTTGGGATCAGTGACCATAATGTTATTAGTTTTAAAAGTGTTCTGTCTTGTATAAAGTTAAAGTTCTAAATTGGAGCAAAGCTAATTTTGATGGTATTAGGCAGGAGCATTCAAAAGCTAATTGGGGTAAGCTGTTCGCAGATAAAGGGTTTACTGGCAAGTGGGAGGCTTTCAGAAGCGAGGTCACCAGAGTTCAGAGATAGTGCATTTCTGTTCGAGTGAAAGGCAAGTCTGGTAGGAGTAGGAAACACCAGATCACTACAGATATTGAGGCTCTGGTCAAGAAAAAGGAGCTGGGAGCAAGTGAATCCCTGGAGGAGTGGGAGGATACTTAAGAGGGAAATCAGGAGAGCAAAAAGGGGACATGAGTAATCTTTGGCAGATAAGGTTAAGGAGAATCCACAGGGATTCCAGAAGTACATTAAGGGCAAAATAGTAACTAGGGACAGAATAGGGCCCCTTAAAGATCAATAAGGCAGTCTACGTGTGGAACCACAGGATTGGGTGAGATCTGAAACAAATATTTCATGAAAATATTTACTGTGGAGAAAGACATGGAAGCCATGGAATGTGGAGAAATAAGGATAGTAATGTCTGGTAAAGAGTCCATATTACAGAAATGGATATCTTAAAGGTAGATAAATCCCTAGGACATGATCAAGTATATTGCAGCATATTGGGGGAAGCTAGGGAAGAAATTGTCAGGCCCCGGAAGAGATACCTGTATCATTGATAACCAGGGGCGTGGTGCCAGAGGACTGGAGGGTGCCTAATATGGTGCTGAAAATGTGTTGCTGGTTAAAGCACAGCAGGTCAGGCAGCATCCAAGGAACAGGAAATTCGACGTTTTGGGCCTGAAACGTCGAATTTCCTGTTCCTTGGATGCTGCCTGACCTGCTGTGCTTTAACCAGCAACACATTTTCAGCTCTGATCTCCAGCATCTGCAGACCTCACTTTTTACTGGCTAATATGGTGCCATTGTTTAAGAAAGGCAGTAAGGAAAAGCCAGGGAACTAAATACCGGTGAGTCTGATGTCAGTGGTAGGTAAGTTATTGGAGGGGATTTTGATGGAGAGGGTTTACATGCATTTAGAGAGGGATAGTCAGCATGGCTTTGTGAAAGGGAAATCCTGACTCACAAACTTGACTGAGTTTTCTTTGAGAATGTGACCAAAAGGATAGATGAAGGCAGAGAGGTAAGTGTTGTCTACAGAAACTTTAGCAAGGCCTTTGATAAGGTTCCACGTGGTGGACTGATTAGTCAGGTTAGACCACATAGGATGCAGGGAGAGCTAGTCAATTAGATACTAAATTGGCTTGACGGTAGCTGACAAAGGGCAGTTGTTTTTCAGACTGGAGCCCTGTGACCAGTAGTATTCTGCAAGGATCGCTGCTGGATCCTCTGTTGTTTGTCATTTATATAAACTATTTGGATGAGAATTTAGGAGGCATGGTTGGTAAGTTTGTGGATGATACCAAAATGGGTGGACAGTGAAGAAAGTTATCTAAGTGTACAACAGGATCTTGATCAGATGGGCCAATGGGCCAAGGCATGGCAGATGGAGTTTAATTCAGATAAATTCGAGATGTTGCATTTTGGTAAGATCCAACATGCATTTGCTGTAGGGTGGATGTTATTAAACTGGAAAGGGTGCAGAAAACATTTACAAGGATGTTACTGGGACTGGAGGGTTTGAGTTCTAAGGAGAGGCTAGACAGCAGGGACCTTTTCTCCCTGGGGGTGATCTTATAAACCCTTATGTAAGGTAAATAGTCAAGGTCTCTTCCCTAGAGGGCATAGGTTTAAGGTGAGAGGGGAAAGATTTAAACAGCATCCGAGAGGCAGCTTTCTCACACGAAGGGTGTTGCGTGGATGGAATGAGCTTCCAGGGGCAGTGAACATAATTACAACATCTAAATGATCATTGGACAGGTACATGGATCGGAAAAATTTCGAGGGATCTGGGCAGAACGCAGGCAAATGGGACTAGTTCAATTTAGGAAACTTGGGCAGCATGGATGGGTGGGGCCGAAGGGCTTGTTTCCATGCTGCATGACTCTATGGCTGGATGGTCTATTCACACTCACTGTTTGACCTCTATCAGGATTTTAGCAGCCACTGAGATGTTACTGAGATAACGGAGGAGAGCAGGGAGGCAGGGAGAGAAAGAGGTGGAGAAGATGCTAAAATGCCAAACCTTCTCCTTCATTTTCTCAATCTTTCGGACGGAGCTCCGCCTCTGGTGCTTCTCTTCGAATCGGACATTTGCTGCTGGGTCCGGGGAGCGGCCGAGCATCCGATCGTCCTGCTTCACTGAGCGGCCGATCTGCTTCTCTTCCTGTTTCTCAGCCTCCTTCAGCTTACCCTCCGCACTGATACAGTCAGCATTGTACATGTGGTAGGTCTTCATCACCTGGCAAGCAGTAACACTCAGTCAGAACCCTGTCCCCATTACGGTGCAGTTCACCATCAACACATAGGAAAGTTTACAAAGAAAACTCTGTACAACTGGCTCCAAATGCCTAGTGGTATTATCATTGGACTGTTACTACAGAGACCCAGGTGATGTTCTGGGGACCCGGGTTCAAATCCCACCCTGGCAAATGGTGGAATATGAATTCAATAAATATCTGGAATTAGTAATCCAATAATGACCATGAATCTATTGTTGATTGCCGAAAAAACTTATCTGGTTCATAATGCCCTTTAGGGAAGGAAACTGCCATCCCTACCTGGCCTACACATGACTTCAGACCCACAGTGTCGTGGTTGACTCTTAACTGCCCTCTGGGCAATTGAGGATGGACAATAGATGCTGGGCCCAGCCAGTGACACCAATATCCTGTGAATGAATAAAAAAACCTCCAAGACAGAGACAGCATGAGAGTAAAGCTCGCTCCACGTTCAGATTAATGGTGTTATCAGAGTCATTGTGACATCAGGCATATGGGTTACCAAATAAAGTCAGGGATGGGAAATTGCTGTAGAGAAAACATCATTGGATCATTCAGTACATGCAGAGAGCTCAGGGTTTGTGTGGTAAACCAGTTATACAATTTGTTCTCCATCTAAAGACAAAGTTGGGGGATGGGGGAGTGGCCATTCAGGTAAAAAGTGAGGTCTGCAGATGCTGGAGATCAGAGCTGAAAATATGTTGCTGGTTAAAGCACAGCAGGTCAGGCAGCATCCAAGGAACAGGAAATTCTACATTTCGGGCCAGAGCCCTTCATCAGGAGGGCTCTGGCCTGATGAAGGGCTCTGGCCCGAAACGTTGAATTTCCTGTTCCTTGGATGCTGCCTGACCTGCTGTGTTTTAACCAGCAACACATTTTCAGGAGTGGCCCATTCAGCCCACACTCTCTTCCCACAACTCAGTCACATCACCAATGATCCTTTAACCTTCCAGCAAGCTCCATAACCTTTACTTTCTTCACCAACAAAGATCTCTCCATTCCTCTTTGGAAATGTTTAATTGACGCCCACATTCCAATATCTCTGGAGGAGGGAGTGGCAGCTTTCCAGTGTCCTCTGGGTGAGGAACAGATACCTTCAGCTCTGAAAGGCTTGGCTTCGATTCAAAGGATCTGCCCGTTGTCCGGGGCTCGCAGTCGCCAGTGTGGGATTACACCGGCATCACATGGGGTACTCAACATACCGAGAGAGTCTGCGATGGGAATTCTGTCTCGGAAGAACATCTGCTCACTAAAGCAACTCATTTGGATGAAACATTCAAAAAAAACTACACATGACAAATCCCACTATTGCAAAATGTTGCTGTTTAGACAAGTGCTGACAACTATGTTAATATGTACTTTTGGCACCTTTCCAGGGAGATTCTCTTCCACAATTTGGTGCCTGGTGCCTGGTGCCAGGGGAGTGCAGCTGTATTTTCTGCTGACAAGCTTTTCTGCAGCTTCTCGACCATACGGGGGAGGGAGGGGAGAGTGGGGGCAGGGTCCAGGGTCCCTTGCTGGGGGAAGAGAGGAGGACCCAGGTCCCCAGGCTGGGGAAGAGAGGAGGCTGCAGGCTGGGGAAGAGAGGAGGACCCAGGGTCCCTGGCTCAGTGTAGGGGGCCAAGACCCCTGGGTCTTGGGGCAGAGGATGGCCAGGCAGGCTCTGGGGCCTGTAGTTGAGGGGGAAGAGGGGGTTAAGCTGGGGTGTGCCCCAGAGCCTGTTACTGGGCAGGAGACTGGAATCTGTTCCCCGCTGGGGACACGAGGAGATGTTCCGAACCAGTCTCATCTATGGACTAGTCACAGCCAGTCAGTGTTCCTCAGGCCTGTCACCATGTCCAGTGATAAACTGTGATTAAACGTATTCATGGAGGATTCATGATTCTCCAGCCTGCAGGCCGGCCGACACTGATGATGCTCTGCCTTCCTACACCAATCAGAATGCGAGAGGACTCATGGCCCTGTTGGATGACATTTGATTGTCACCCAAACTGCTTTGCTGCCATGCCCCCAACACCATTTCCAATACCTTTTAAATATCTGAGAAAGAGAAATGTTCGGTGAAAACAACATAAAAACCAAATCCTGTTAACTTCCTGGTGATTTTACTCCTGGGTTGTACACTCCTGGGTTACACACCTATATCCTAAAGATTGATCTTCAATTCCTGGAGACTCGAGGCTAATCCTCAAGAGTTGGCAACCCCCTACAGCAGTTCTTCAAAAGAACGGTGCATGGACAGCAGATTATTTAATATTCATTCCCACATTGTTGGCGCCCTGGCTAGGACAGCCTTTATCGCCCCCTCACTGATTGTCCACAGGGCGGTTAGGAATCAAACACACTGCTGTGGGTCTGGAGTAACATGCAGACCAGACCAGGGAAGGGTGGCACTTTCCTTCCCTGAAGGACATTCCTAAACTAGATGGATTTTTAGAACAATGACCCTTAGTTCCAGATTCTAATTTATTGAAATCAAATTCCACCATCTGCTATAACAGGATTCTAACCTGGCTCCCCCAAACATTACTTGGGTCTCTGAACAGTCTGCCAATAATACCATAAGGCCATCACCTCACCCTAACACAAACTAATGCTGCAATTAACAAAAGCTGATGTTCTACAAGTATCATCAGTGTCATTCTGTGACAGGCAAATATCAATTTCTACTTCCTATCAGAGGGTATATCTACTGTTGGTGGTCAAATCCCCACCCCTTCCCCACA
This sequence comes from Hemiscyllium ocellatum, assembly GCF_020745735.1. NCBI lineage: Eukaryota > Metazoa > Chordata > Chondrichthyes > Orectolobiformes > Hemiscylliidae > Hemiscyllium > Hemiscyllium ocellatum. The sequence continues at coordinate 2,671,964 of NC_083426.1, read as the reverse complement.
GTATGGAGCAGCAAGGTGGCTCAATGGTTAGCACTGCTTCACCACAGCACCAGGGACCCAGGTTCAATTCCACATTCTCCCTGTGTCTGTGTGGCTTTCCTCTGGGTGCACTGGTCTCCTCCTACCGTCCATAGATGTGTAGATTAGGGTGAATGGGTTGTGGGAAATGCAGGGTTAGAAGGATTGAGTAGGAGGTTGGATCTGGGTGGGATGCTCTTCGGAGGGTCGGTGTAAACTCAATGGGCTGAATGGCCTGCTTCCACACCGTTGGATTCTGATTTTATGAAATAGCATTGTCAAATGATGCAGTTCCCAACAGAAGAGGCAAGGCAGTCAGTTTGAAGGACATTTGAAGTTCTTAGGGATAGCAGTTGTGTGTATCAAGTCCTCTTAAACTTTGCAACAAACCATTTTGAGTGAGCTGGTGACCTGTTTCAACTCATCACTAAAAAATCAGTTCACATAAATAGACTAATGACTGCACTGTAATAGGTCACAGTCAGGAACTCAGTTCTTGCTCTGCAATAAATATATTGCAACTCCAGGGAATTAAACTCCTAGGAACGGAGCAGTTTTAGAGAGATTAAACTCAGAGTCTCTGTCATTGTGAGTAAAAGGACATGAAGAATTGCATTTATGAGAAATTACATTGAGTCAAATTTTAAATTAAATCTCTGCAGAGAGAAACCAAAACAATTTAGGAGATTGGGTAACTGTGTCTCGGTGGAATATGTCTTTAATTAGATTGTTAATAGTCTAGAAAACTAGATCAGGTTAATTTCCATTTTCAAGAGGTCACCATCTAGACTGCATTAATCTGATGTAATGACCATGTAAACGGAAAAGTTAAGTTAAACTACAATCGCTGGTCACCAAATAGCCAATTACTGATAGTTTTCTCTCTCAGAGTTTGGTGCTCACTAACACTTTTGCACCAGTTCAGTTCCACCGATCTCCAAACACCCACTGGGGCCTCACCAGAGGATATTCGCCAATGCACATACCGCTGCCCAGTTAAACTGACAGCTGCCACAACGAAAGCCTGATACTATTATCTTCTTGAAAGATACAGGCACACTCTCCAGCAGTGAGGTAGTAGACAGCAATCAAGGTAGGGGTCAGCCTGAGGTTACAGAGTCTCCTTTAACAATAAGAACATGATCCTAAAAATGTAGGCTGTGGGAATCCAACCCAGTGTTCTTGTGTTGGGCCCCAAGCCTTGGTGACAGATCAGCAACGCATCGACCCCCACGCTAGCTGGAGACTAGCATTTCCCACTCTGCACCTCCCTAATCCAGAGGTTCAAAACCGTGAGAATCCTTCCTTCCCTCCACCATCTGTACCACCCTGAAAGCGACAGGTTTGTAAGCTCCCAGTTTGACCGTGCCCCATGACTGTTCCTGATCCATGTGCTGTATTTACAAAGGCCACTAGCACCAGCCACTGACTGGGAATGTTGCAGAAAAGCAACAGACGAACCGCAAAGTTGTGCAACTTTTTGCACATTTTTAAACCTCGTACCCCTCTGGGAACCGACCGGGAAAATTGCCTTGGTCAGGCTGAAGGATTCATGCAGCCACTCAAAAGCTAAAGTTCCAGCATTCCCAGTATCAGGCTATTCTCTCAGCAAGAACCCAGGGTCAACTCTTGTTGAGATGGTGACACCCTATGTTGCCAGTAAGGTGACCAGCTGCCCACACAGGGTGACCAATTGGGAGCATCATAAGGATAGAGGCTCATTTGTAGCTGGTGTTGAACTGAGACCCTTCAAATCTCTTTGACTGGCCAATGAGAGGTCTCAGCTACTGCTGGCCCAGGATGGTTGACAATGGGTCCTTCTACCTTGAACTTAATTCTGGGGAGGGTGAGAAGCAGGCAGGCTGTGGGCCCTCACCAACCCGCCCTTCCTGCCTCCAATCTCATCGCCTCTGGGAGATAGATGGTCATTGGTACAGAAACAATGTGCAGGGTCACTGGGAGAAAGCCACAAAGTTACAATGCATGTTCGGAGGGCTGGGTCAATCAGGCTGGGCTGAATCACATCCATCTGCATGGCTACAATTCAGTGATTCTGTAATGGTTTCACCAGATTAAGGGGATTAGATTAGATTACTTACAGTGTGGAAACAGGCCCTTCGGCCCAACAAGTCCACACCGACCCACCGAAGTGCAACCCACCCAAACCCACCCATTTACCCCTTACCTAACACTACGGGCAATTTAGCATGGCCAATTCACCTGACCTGCACATCTTTGGACTGTGGGAGGAAACCAGAGCAAACGCACACAGACACGGGGAGAGTGTGCAAACTCCCCACAGTCAGTCGCCTGAATCGGGATGAGATCGGGTGCATCGAAATGTAATATTTCCAGTGAGATAGAGTACACAGTCTAAACTGTAGAGCCAGACATTTCAGATTAACACTTTACACAGTGTGACAAAAAGTTGGAATCTTCTTCCAGAAGCAGCAGTTGATGTCAGATCAATGACGAACATTATTATGGTGCGATTCTGCAATCTAAAGATAGTAAAAGATCTGGGTCAGAACTCGGTATACCGAGTTCAGTCACAGGTCAGCTAAGTGTAAGAGGGTACTGCAGACGCTAGAGATTAGTGTTGGGAATGTTGTGCTGGAAAAGCACAGCAGGTCAGGCAGCATCCGAGGAGCAGGAGAATCGGCGTTTCACGCAAAAGTCCTTCATCAGGAATGAGGCTGTGAGCCGAGGGGGTGGTGAGATAAATGGTGAGGGAGGGGGGAGGGAATGAGGAAACTGGTGAAGTTCACATCGATGCCATGGGGTTGGAGGTTCCCGAGGTGGAAGTTCAGGCAGGTCAATTGAGATTTAACTGAGTGGTGAAGCACGTGAGAGGGGCTGAATGGCCTCTTCCTGGTCCTACATTCCAGTCGGTAATTCCGGGAGGGAGGAAGATTTGAAGTAGAAGGTGTGCAGTTTGTTGCTGCAGGATTTGGAGCTGGGCTGACTGAGAGTGGTGGGGGAAGGCAGGGGATTGGTTTGTAAAGAGACAGCCCTATCCTGAAGGTACAGGGACCAGGGCAGGCTCTGCTTCTGGAGCTCGTGCTGTGAGTGAGCCAGTTACAGGATTCAGATATTCAGACGCTCAGAGAGTCAGGGGTCTACACTTCCTGCAGCAGTGTGACAGTGACCCCCCCTCCCCCTCCCCTCAACAAGACTGTACCCACCTTCACACTTTCCAACTCACAAAACATGGAGCTGCTTCAGAGCTGGGGCAATGAAAGAGGAACTGAAGATAACCCTGGGCCAAACACCAGAAAAACAAGAAATGTTTTCATCTGCAACAATGCGACTGGCTGTGGCCAAGAGACCGCTTTCCTTTTTGTTAAGAGAGGGCGGCAGGAATTTTCCAGTCACTTCTGTTCCTGAGAGGCGTCCATAAAAAAACAATTAAAATATCACAAACAAGGTGGAACCGCACTCAAAATAGCCCAGCACAGGACACCCTGACCATGAGCTCAAACACTTCAAAACAGAATTGTGACCTCAGCAGATATTTAGTTCTCGTTTTAGATGAGCTGGAATGAGACCAAGCCCCAAGAGTAGTCTAGCCATTAGTTTACACAATTACACAAATCCCCAGAGAAATCTGGCTGCCTTACTGCAGAGCCACGACAATGGAGGCTAACGTGAGACCGCTCATGGAAGCCAGTGCCAGATGTTTGATGAGGAACCAATAAAGGTTTCAAACTCTGAAGTAATCACCATCGTGATGTGTCCATGAGCCATCCAAATAGAGACAAGAGGAACTTGTTTGAAGTTTTTAAAGAAGGAGTGAACTAATAGAAGCAAAGTTACTGACAACGGGGCTCCGTGCACACAGCCCAGATCCAATTGTTCGACAGCATGAGAGTATGATTCTGAGGTTGATGACCAGCCATGATCTTGAACAGCAGAGCAAGCTTAAAGGACAGAGTGGTTCCTCTGTTCCTATATTCTATGACAGATCTCTGATCTACCAAACCCCCTGCTTTCACTGCCCATTTACATCCTTCCCTGTTATAGACTCGATCCATACAATTAATCTCCTGAACGAAAACTCCACAGAAATATTTTCTGGCTCCCAAAGTTAATTCAGCAAAACTTTAGAATATTTATCCTGCCTTCCTGCTTCACTATTCACCAACTAACCTACGTCATGCCCAATCAACTCATCCTTGCCGAATCAAACTAGAGAAACAACTGAGATCCAAACAGCTACCGATCCCAATCCAGACCCAGAAAAGTGGCTCGGTTATTTGGTGAAGTCCCAATGGTCTATGTTACGTCAGGAAACGCTGATGTAATATTTTGTTTTGACCAATCACAGGCAACAATGGCTGAGTGACAACCACAGCATCAACAGACATTGAACTCACAGGATCACAAGACCACTATCGTGCTTCTGATCACTTCTAGGACAGAGTCAGACAGCACGGAAACAGACCCTTCGGCCCACCATGTCTATGCTGACCAACAAACACCAAGCTACACTAATCCCATTTACCTGCACTTGGTCCACAGCCTACTGTGCCCTGGCAATTCAAGTGCTCATCGAGATGCTCCTTAAATACAGTGAGAGTATCAACCTCCTACACCCTCTCAGGCAGCATCTTCCATATTTCCAACACCATCTTGTTTAAAATATCCTTTCGCATATCTCCTACCAACCACTTTCTACTCAACCTAACCATATCCCCTCTGGTCTTAGACATGTCTGTCATGGGAGACAAACGTTCTCACAATCTACCCTGTCTCTGCCTCTCATATTTTTTATCCCTCAATCAGATTCCCCTGAGCCTTCTCTGCTCCAGGGAAAACAACCCCAGCCTATCCAACCTCTCCTCACAACTGGTACTTTCCACCCCAGGGCATCATCCTGGTGAATCCCCTGTGCACCAGTACAATCACATCCTTCCGATAATGTGGCGACCAGAACTGCACACGGTATTCCAACTAATGTTTAATGAAGCTGTAACGACTCCTATTTTCTACACACTGGCTAATGAAGACAAGTATCCCATATTGACTGAATGACTGTTAAAGGTTAGGGGAAAGGAATAGAGAGTGAAGAGAAGTGTGGTGTCACAGAACCACAGAGATGTACAGCATGGAAACAGACCCTTCGGTCCAACTTGTCCATGCCGACCCGATATAAACAACCTCATTTAGTCCAATTTTCCAGCACTTGGCCCATATCCCTTTAAACGCTTCCTATTCATATACCCATCCAGATGCCTTTTAAATGTTGCAACTGTACCAGACTCCACCACATCTTCTGGCAGCTCATTCTATACATGCATCACCCTCTGTGTGAAAAAGTTGCCCCGTACGTCTCTTTTAAGTTCATTAGCATTGAATTTGGATTGTTTCCACAAGAAGGGTAGGCATAAAAGGGTGAGCTGATGGAGCTGTTTGAAATCGTCACAGAATGGGACAGAATGAACAGAAACAATCGGTTGCAGTGACTGAGGGTCTGGATCACAGGGGTGTAACTCTGGAATTAAATCAACAAACATGTGAGAAGCATAGTTATGATTCTAACAATGTCGTGTCAACATCAAAACATTGATTAGACAGACTTAGAAGAATAAATGAAGGAGACACAAGGGACTGGGAGAACATCACCTGGGAAGAATAAATATCATGGTGTAATGGTGGAGGGAATGGTCTGCCTGTGTTGTTGCGTCCCTCTCCCACAATAATCCACAGGAGAGGGTGACATGACCAATAGGCAGCCATGTCTGGAGTTATCAGACCGTTATTACTCTGACGGAGACAACTGGATCGTCTCTCTAGCTGCTTTCGTGACTAAATCTGGCGTCATCTTTCCACAGCCACCATTAATTACAGGACCATACAACCTCAAAGTCATTGCCTCAAGGATGATGTAGAGTTGCTGAGCGACTTATTTCCTGCTGCCTTTCAGCTGCTGCTGAACACCTCATTAAAAGAGTGAAGCCTTGACATTATAACCTCTTCATTCAAACTTCAAACACATCCTGCCTGCTTCTTTTCCAAATGACTCAGGCACTGCACATCACAGAGGCATTGGGAGGCTCCTACTCGCTGCCCTCCATTCGGATCAATTGTAGGAACCAAGCGGCTTTTTTTCAGGTGGGCAATGCATAAAGAGACTTCCTCCATCCAGCCTCTTCCTACAAACCACGACCTGATGAAGGCCAAATCAGAAACTAATGACCAGTCTCTAAATCATTGCCTAAGGTGGGGATCTCAAAATGACCCTCTTTCCCGTGAGGTGCTGTGCCTCATTTCTGTTGGAATGAAAATTTCTCCACGGTTGGAGGATCTTCAGTCCCTGTTTTGCAAAAGATTTGTTCATGGGATGAGAACACCAGTGGCCAGGCCAGTGTTTACTGACCATCCCAATTGGCCAGAGGACAGGCGAGAGTCAGCCACATTGCTTTTGAGAGCATACGTGAAGAAACAGAAAAGTGGAATCCAAAGGTCCCTACATGTACGTGAGAGAAAGGTTCACTAAGACGCATGCAGGCTCTCTACAGACTGAACTGGAAGAAATAATAACAGGGAACAAGGAAACAGCAGTAAATACACAAGGTCTTTTCCCTGGGTGGGAGAGTCCAGAACTAGAGGGCATAGGTTTAGGGTGAGAGGGGAAAGATATAAAAGAGACCTACGGGGCAACATTTTCACTCAGAGGGTGGTACTTGTATGGAATGAACTGCCAGAGGAAGTGGTGGTGGTTAGTACAATTGCAATATTTAAAAGGCATCTGGATGGGTATCTGAATAGGAAGGATTTGGAGGGGTATGGGACAATTATGGCAAATGGGACATTAGGTTGGGATATCCGGTTGGCATGGATGAGTTGGACCGAAGGGCCTGTTTCCATGCCGTACATCTGTATGACTCTATGTCTCTAAATGGTTCTGTCTGGTGAAGTAAGGCAACTGCTTTTCTTTTTTTATTTGTATTTTCTTCCCAAGTTCTGTACTTAGGAACTTGTAGCTAAGATGGTGCTATCAGAGGTAACATTGTTAAACCGTTCACTGTACTCCTGTGCTTCTGTATTTGAGTACATGTGACAATATTCTATTCTAACATCAGCGATTGGGAAAATGCTGGAGTCTACGACAGAGGGTGTGACAAGGTATTTCAAGGGTATCTCCAGGATTATTCAAATGGGAAATATGATAGGAAAAGAACGTTTGACCATCCCACTGCAGTTTTCTTGAATAGATGAGGGAAAACCAGTGCATGTGGTATATTTGGGTTTTCAGAAAGGCCCATGTAAGAGGTTGGTCTGCAAAATCAAAGCATATGGGGTTGGAGATAATATACTGACACGGATTGAAAATTACTTTGCTGACAGCAAACAGAGAAAGGAATAAATGAGTCCTTTCCAGAGTGGAAGGTAGTACGAGGTGTGGCATCACAGGGAATAGTGCCTGGGTTCCAGCCTTTCAGAATGGGAATTGTGTGACATATTTCCAAATTTGCTGATGCCACTAAACTAGGTAGGAGCGTGCAGTGTGAGTTGTGTGTGTGTGTGTTTGGAGGGGGGGGTGTGTGTGTGTAAAGAGGTTTCAGGGTGATTTTGACAAGTTGAGTGAATGGCCAAATACAGGACAGTTGCAATATAACGTGGATAAATGTGAAGTTGTCCACTCACTAGGAAAACGTAAAGGTGGGGTATTATTTAAACAGCAGCAGGTTGGAAAAGGTTGATGTATAAAGGGATGTGGGTGTTCTTGTACACTGGCTACTGAAAGTAAGCAGCAAGCAGTTAGCAAGGCCCAGGACATGTTCCCTTTCATTGGAAGACGGCTTGAATACAACTGTAACTGCTGGAATACCATGCTCCCCCCCGCCACACTCAGCTCTGCGAGGGTCAGTGTTTCAAATTCCAAATGGTAATGAAAGGTCAGACTGGAACGTATATTTGAATTGCTGCTCTCAGATTGTTTTATAAATAAATTCCAATCTATCTCCCAGTAAGAGGTTTCTCAATAACTCTGAAATGCCCCTGTGTGATTATATCCCATTTACACTCAAGTGACTGAAACCCACCCATTCCATCATCAACTAATGTCCATCAGAGTGGTGCTGGAAAAGCACAGCCGGTCAGGCAGCATCCGAGGAGCAGGAGAATCGATGTTTCAGGCATAAGCCCTTCATCACCATGATGCCTGAAACATCAATACTTCTGCTCCTCAGATGCTGCCTGACCGGCTGTGATTTTCCAGCACCACACACATTGACTCTGATCTCCATCATCTGCAGGCCTCCCTTTCTCCTCCACCTAACACCCATCAATATGCATCTCCCAGGAAGAGCCATTCACCTAAAACACTATCAAGCTGGGGTCAATTGAAAGTTTCAAAACTGAAATGGAAAGATTTCTGTTGAATTAAATGTATTAACGTCTACAGGGTTGAGACAAGTAACTTTCTCAAAAGGCAACGAGGGACAGGCAATAAATGCTGACCCAGCCAGCAACGTCTATGCCCCTTGAGGGAATAAACTAAATATAAGCTGGAGTGAAGATTCGGATGACTGAAAAACTCATGAACCAGTATGACCTTCTCCTGGTTCTGTGTGCTCCAATGAGACCATCTCGTGATGAGCAAACTCAGTCCAACACAGAGGGTTTGCTAGGGCACTGAGCGTTATTGGGTGATTATGTTATAAAAGGAATGCGACAGTGAAGGTGGCAAGAGATAAATTGAACTCACCGTGTATAACTCATTCAAAACTTTCATCAGATCTTCATGGAGCTGTCCACCGATCTCCTTACTCTGTAACCAGGAAAAAAAACGGTGTTAGAGCAAGGTCTCAGCCGTTGATTCTCTCTGTCCTGTCGTATAGGTCAGTGTGAAGGTGGGGAATGTGGAACCGCTGTTGTCAGTAACTAGGTGGCACAGGAAGCAAACCCTGGTTGTTTTGGTCAGACTGCCTCCTGTGGTGCCTGGATATGATATTATTTCACAGTCACAGGCTGCACAGGCTTCTACATCCTGAAAAGTTCAGAAATTCCCAAACTGATTTCCAGGGATTCAGTCTCCCCAGAAACTGGGGAGGTCTGGAATGAGCTCAGGTCAGGTCAACAAGATAAAACTCACCTCCCACACACTACCCAAAGCTTCTATCTCTTTGGGAAATCTCAGCCATTCAAATGAGTCACACACATAGCTCAGCAACTGTCAACTGCATTCCTGTCTATTGGTCACAGGGTGGTCATTTCACACAATTCTAAAATGTTCCAGCATAACTCTGGGTCCAACTGAGAAGCAAGGCTGACTCTATTCTTAAATATGGGGAGTGTAAGGTAGGGAATGACTTATTCACACAGTGACTGTTCAGGGTATGGAATGTACCACCTGGAAGTGTGGTGCGGGCAAGTTCAATTGAGGTATTCAAGCAGGAATGGGATGGTTCAGGAATATGGGGAAAGGACAGGCGATTAGCACGAGGGAATAGAATCAGTGCAGGCATGATGGATTGACTGTCCTCCTCCTGCAGTGTAACAATCCTGTTACTCTGTGAACTGCATGCAACTTCCAAAGTGCAGTGACTCTGGATTCAAGCTCTGGATTAATACAAAGAACAAAATACTTCAGATGTAGAAAATATAAAATAAAAATACAAAACTCTGCAAACTCACAGCAGGTCAGGTCGTATCTGTGGTGAATGAAACATTATGAATAATATCTTACATTTAAAATTGCGAGTGCAAATGCAGGGTTGATTACATGAAATCATTTATATAAATGATTTGGATATAAATGTAGGAGATATGGTCACTAAGTTTGCAGATAACACCAGAATTGGAGGGGTTGTGGACAGGGAAGGTTATCTCACTGTACAGCGGGATCTTCATCAGATGCGCCAGTGGGCTGAGGAGTGGCAGGTGGAGTTTAATTTAGATAAATGCGAGGTGCTGCATTTTGGAAAGGCAAATCAGAGCAGGATTCATACACTCAATGGTAAGATCTTGGGGAGTGTTGCTGAACAAAGAGACCTTGGAGTACAGGTTCATAGCTCCTTAAAAGTGGAATCGCAGGTACATAGGATAGTGAATAAGGCGTCTAATAGGCTTGCCTTTATTGGTCAGTGCATTGTGTATAGGAATTGGGAAGTCATGTTGCGGCTATACAGGACGTTGGTTTGGCCACTTTTGGAATATTGCATGCAATTCTGGTCTCCCTTCCATAGGAAGCATGTTCTGAAACTAGAAAGGGGTCAGAAAAGATTTACAAGGATAGACCCATAGAGATGTACAGCATGGAAACAGACCCTTCGGTCTAGCTCGTCCATGCCGACCAGATATCCTAGCCTAATCAAGTCCCATTTGCCAGTATTTGCCCATATCCCGCGAAATCATTCCTCTTCATATACCTATCCAAATGCTTTTAAATGTTGTAATTGTACCAGCCTCCACCACATCCTCTAGCAGCTCATTCCATACACGTACCACCCTGTGCGTGAAAAAGTTGTCCCTTTGGCCCCTTTTAAATCCTTTCCCTCTCACACTAAGTTGATGCCCTTGAGTTCTGGACTCTCCCGACCCCAGGGAAAATACTTTATGCATTTATCCTATCTATGCCCCTCATGATTTTATAAACCTCTATAAGGTCACCCCCCAGCCTCCGACACTCCAGGGAAAACAGCCCCAGCCTATTCAGCCTCTCCCTATAGCTCAGATCCCCCAACCTTGGCAACATCTTTGTAAATCTCTTTTGAACTCCTTCAAGTTCCACAACATCTTTCCAATAGGAAAGAGACCAGAATTGCACGCAATATTCCAACAGTGGCCTAACCAATGTCCTGTACAGCTGCAACATGACCTCTCAACTCCTGTACACAATACTCTGACCAATAAAGGAAAGCATACCAAACACCTTCTTCACTATCCTATCTATCTGTGACTCCACTTTCAAGTAGTTATGAACCTGCACTCCAAGGTCTCTTTGTTCAGCAACACTCCCCATGACCTTACAATTAAGTGTATAAGTCCTGCTCTGATTTGCCTTTCCAAAATGCAGCACCTCACATTTATCTGAATTAAACTCCATCTGCCTCTCCTCAGCCCATTGGCCCATCTGGTCCAGATCCTGTTGTAATCTGAGGTAACCCTCTTCACTGTCCACTAGACCTCCAATTTTGGCGTAATTTACAAACATACTAACTGTACCTCCTATGTTCACATCCAAATCATTTATATAAATGACGAAAAGCAGTGGACCCAGCACCAATCCTTGTGGCACAACACTGGCCATAGGCCTCCAGTCTGAAAAGCAACCCTCAACCACCACTTTCTGTCAACAAAGAACAAAGGAAATTACAGCACAGGAACAGTCCCTTCGGCCCTCCAAGCCTGCACCAATCCAGATCCTCTATCTAAACCTGTTGCCTATTTTCTAAGGATCTGTATCCCTCTACTCCCTGTCCATTCATGTATCTGTCTAGATACATCTTAAATGACGCTATCATGCCCGCCTCTACCACTTTCGCTGGCAACGTGTTCTAAGCACCCACACCCTCTGCGTAAAGAACTTTCCACGCATATCCCCTGAAACTTTCCCCTCTCACTTTGAACTCGTGATCCCCAGTAATTGAGTCCCCCACTCTGGGAAAAAGCTTCTTGCTATCCACCCTGTCTATATCTGTCATGATTTTGTAGACCTCTGTCTTTCTAATGAAAATAATCCTCACCTACACATGCTCTCTTCATAGCTCGTGCCCTCCATACCAGGCAACATCCTGGTGAATTTCCTCTGCACCCTCTCCAAAGCATCGACATCCTTTTGGTAATGTGGCGACCAGAACTGTACACAGTATTCCAAACGTGGCCGAACCATAATCCTATACAACTGTAACATGACTTGCCAACACTTATACTCAATACCCCGCCTGATGAAGGAAAGCATGCCGTACGCCTCTTGACCACTCTATTGACCTGCGTTGCCACCTTCAGGGAACAATGGACCTGAACACCAAGATCTCTCTGCATTTCAAGTTTCCCCAGGGCTTTTCCATTTACTGTATAATTCTCTATTGAATTGAATCTTCAAAAATGTATCACCTCGATTTTGCCGGGATTAAACTCCATCTGTCATTTCTCGGCCTGACTCGCCAATCTAACTATATTCTGCTGTATTCTCTGGCAGTTCCCTTCACTATCTGCTACTCCACCAGTCATCTGCAAACTTGCTAATCAGACCACCTATAGCTTCTTCCAGATCATTTATATATATCATAAACAAAATGGTCGCAGCACGGATCCCTGTGGAACACCATTGGTGACAGTTCTCCATTGTGAGAAACTCCCTTCCATTACTCTCTGTCTCCTGTTGCCCAGCCAGTTCTCTACCCACCTAGCTAGTACACCCTGGACCCTAAGTGACTTCTCTTTCTCCATCTGCCTACCATGAGGGACCTTATCAAATGCCTTTCTGAAGTCCATGTATATGACATCTAAAGCCCTTCCCTCATCTATCAACTTTGCCACTTTCTCAAAGAATTCTGTTAAATTGGTAAGGCATGATCTTCCCTGCACAAAACCATGTTGCCTATCACTGATAAGCACATTTTCTTCCAAATGTAAACAGATCCTATCACTCAGTATCTTCTCCAGCAGCTTCCCTACCAGGCTCACCGATCTATAATTACCTGGATTTCCTCTGCTACCCTTCTTGATCAAGGTGACAACATTAGCAATTCTCCAGTCCTCCAGGCCCTCATCCGTGTTCAAGGATGCTGCAAAGATATCTCTTAAGGCCCCAGTATTTCCTCTCTTGCTTCCCTCAGTAACCTGGGATAGATCCCATCCAGACCTGGGGATTTGTCCACCTTGATGTCTTTTAGAATACCCAACATTTCCTCCCTCCTTACCAAACATGTATCCCTAACCTCAACGTCCATCATTAGGGTGGCACAGTGGCTCAGTGGTTAGCACTGCTGCCTCACAGCGCCAGGGACCCCAGTTCAATTCCTGCCTCCGGCAATTGACTTGTGGTGTTTGCATATTTTTCCCATGTCTGCGTGGGTTTCCTCTGGGTGCTCCAGTTTCCTCCCACAGACCAAGGGTGTGCAGGTCAGGTGAATTGGCCATGCTAAATGCTAGTGTTAGGTGCATTAGTCGGAAGGGAAACGGGTCTGGGTGAGTTGCTCTTCAGAGGGTCAGTGTGGACTTGTTCAGCTGAAGGGCCTGTTTCCACACTGTAGGAAATCTAATCTAAAAAAAGTCCCTCTCCTCGGTGAATACTAATGCAAAGTACTCGTTAAGAATCTCACCCATTTTCTCTGACATAATGTTCCTCCTTTGTGCCAATCCTTTTTCTAGTTACCCTCTTGCTCCTTATATATGAATAAAAGGCTTTGGGATTTTCCTTATTCCTGTTTGCTAAAGACATTTCATGACCCCTTTTAGCCCCCTTAATTCCTTGTTTCAGATTGGTCCTACATTCCCGATATTCTTCCAAAGCTTCTCTTAGACCTTATGTATGCTTCCTTTTTCCTCTTTGCAAGTCTCACAATTTTACCTGTCATCCATGGTTCCCTAATCTTGCCCTTTCTATCCCTCATTTTCACAGGAACAGGTCTGCCCTGCATTCTAATCAACCTCTCTTTAAAAGCCTCCCACATATCAAATGTGGATTTGCCTTCAAACAGCTGCTCCCAATCCACAATCCCCAGCTCCTGCCCAATTTTGGTATGGTTGGCCTTCCCCCAGTTGGCCTTCCTGTAGAACCACTCTCATTTTTGTCCATGAGTATTCTAAAACTTACAGAATTGCGATCACTATTCCCAAAGTAATTCCCTACTGAAACTTCAACCACCTGGCCGGGCTCACTCCCAACACCAGGTCCAGGATGGACCCCTCCTGACTTGGACTATTTACAATCTGCTCTAGAAAACCCTCCTAGATGCTCCTTACAAATTCTGCTCCATCTAGGCCTCTAACACCAAGTGAATCCCAGTCAATGTTGGGAAAATTAAAATCTCCTATCATCACCACAGCCTGTTGCTCCTACATCTGTCCATAATCTGTTTACATATTTGTACCTCTATCTCAAGCTCACTGTCAGGAGGCTTAGAGTACAGCTCCAACTTTGTCACCACACCTGTCCTATTTCTGCGCTCTGCCCATATTGCCCGTTTTACCTTCCTCTCTATCCCACCTGAAGCATCGATATCCTGGGATATTTAGTTGCCAATCATGCCCTTCCCCCAACCAAGTCTCAGTAATAGTAATAACATCATACTCCCAGGTACAAATCCAAGCCCTAACCTCCCTTACCTACTACATTTCTCACATTAAAACAAATGCACCTCAGACCATCTGTCCCTCCGTGTTCATCATCTGCTCCCTACCTACTCTTCCCCTTAGTCACGCTGACTCCATTATCTAGTTCCTTACAGGCTTTAGTTACTACCTCCTTACCGTCCACTAACCTCCTCATTTGGTTCCCAGCCCCCTGCCACATTAGTTTAAACCCTCCCCAACAACGTTAGCAAAAGCACCCCTAGACATTGGTTCCAGTCCTGCCCAGGTATAGACCATCCAATTTGTAATAGTCCCGCCTCCCCCAGAACTGGTCCCAATCTCCCAAAAATCTGAAGCCCTCCCTCCTGCACCATCCCTCAAGTCACATTCATCCTGCCGATTCTCGCATTCCTACTCTGACGAGCACGTGGCACTGATAGCAATCTGGAGATTACTACCTCGGAAGTCCTACTTTTTATCTTGGCTCCTAACACCCTAAATTCTATTTGTAGGACCTCATCCCATTTATTACTGATATAATTGTTGCCTATATGCACCACAACAGCTGGCTGGTCACCCTCTCCTTTCAGAATGGTCTGCAGCCGATCGGAGACATCCCTGACCCATACACCTGGGGGTCAGTTTCTGTCTTGTACAGTCCTATGACTCTAATCGAGAGAGAGACAGATAGTGAGAAAGGTAACATTGAGCAAGCTATGAGCCAGACGGGGAGATTTCAATAGACACTGGGAGAGATAAAGAGAGCATGAGAAAGAGAGAATGAGACAAACAGATTTAAAACTGTATCTAAAATTGAATGGTTAAGAGCTAAAACCAAACTAATTTCTCCAAACTATGTTATTACTTAATAGTGAAACAGAAACTCAGCTCTAGTTCCTCATGCTGAAGGATGTCATAATGTGGTTTAAAGTTCAAAATAAATATGGAAAATCCACTTACTCTTCACACTCATTTTCTAGAACAGATAAATTATGTGCTGAATTAGTATGAGTAAGAGTTTCTATAAATATTTATAAGAGAAAAGAGTTTGTGTTGTTCTTATAGAATGTGAATATGGAGAATGAATAATGGAAAACAAAGATGCAGCAGTTCAATTGAACAGTTATTTTGCATCAATCTTCACTAATGAGAAACAAGTAACATCCCAGAAATAATTCTGAGGGGATGGAAGAGGTGGAGAATGGAGGGAATGGAGGAGAGTGAGGAAATCAAGAAAATGACATTCACTAATCAACGTGCACTGAGTGAACCATTAGAACTGCAAGTTGACAAATCTCCAGATCCCGATAGATAGCATCCTCATGTCTTAAAGAAGTGACTGGTGAGATAGAGTTATAGAGTCATAAGACGTACAGCATGGAAACAGACCCTTGTCGACCAGATATCCCAACCCAATCTAGTCCCACCTGCCAGCACCCGGCCCATATCCCTCTAAACCCTTCCTGTTCATATACCCATCCAGATGCCTTTTAAATGTTGCAATTGTACTCAATCAACACTTGGTTTTAATTTGTGAGGATGCCTTAGATTCTAGGAAAGTGCCATTAGACTGGAAAACATGTAACTCCTTCATCCCAAAAGGCAGAGGGACAAAAGCAGAAAGACACAGTCCATTAATAATGCTGCTCACAACATGGTCTGCTCTACAATGGGGAAACAAAGCACAGACTGAGTAACCACTTCGCAGAACATCTACATTCTCTCTGCAAAAGCGATCCTGAGCTTCCAGTTACCTGCCACTTCAACATCCCACCCTGTTCCCTGGCCAACATCTGTCTCAGCCTGCTACAGTGCTCCAGTGAGGCTCAGCACAAGTTGGAGGAACAGCACCTCATTTTCTGCTTGGGGACCCAGCAGCCCTCTGGAGTCAATATCAAGTTCAATAACTTTAGAGCCTGAAGCCTTGTCCTTACCCCATCCCCCATACACCAGGCCTTGTCATCACACGGGCTGCTACCACAGACAATCCATTGTCAGCCACTAATGCTCTCCATTAGCAGCTATTCATTCTCCCTGACTGACCTTTACCCAATCCTTTGTCTGTCCTACTGTTTGTCCCAGTCATTGGGCTCCATCCCCATCTATCGCTTACCCCCTCCCCTCCCTCTCACCCCATCTTCTGTATAAGTATCAACATTTTCCTTGCAACATCTTCCAGCTCAGCACTATCCTCATGACCTGTCCTACCTGCCAAACTCCCTTTCCACCTATCCACTCCACCCTCCCCTCTGACCTATCACCTTCATCCTCCCCTCCATTTACCTATTGTAAGCTTAGCTATCTTCTCCCCAGCCCCAGGCCCCTCTCATTTATCTCTCCACCCTGGAGGCTTCCTGCCTCTATTCCTGATGAAACGTCGCTTGTCCTGCTCCTCTTATGCTGCCTGTCCTGCTGTGCTTTTCCAGCACTACCCTGATCTAAACTCTGGTTTCCAGCATCTGCAGTCCTTACTTTTGCCTATTTTCCTCACTACAATCAGTTCCGAAGAAGGGTCACTGGATGTTCACTCTGCTTTCTCTCCACAGATGCTCCCACACCTGCTGAGATTTTCCAGCAATTTTTGTTTTTGTTTTTGCTTCTGATTTCCAGCACTTGCAGTTCTTTTGGGTTTTTTTTGGCTGTTATTAACATTTGTCAAGGGGAAAATGTTGGAAGTGTTATTAAAGACACTTCAGCAGGGCATTTAGAAATTTCAATGTATTCTGGCAGAGTCAACGTGATGTTCTGAAAGAGAAAATCATGACTGACTAATTTGTTGGAGATCTTTGAGTTCTCGGAATAAAGGAGAGCCAGTGGACAGATAAAGTGCCACATCAAAGGTTACTGTGGAAAACCGAAGGAAGGCAACATGTAATCAGTGATATACCACAGTGCTGCAGCCTCAATCTTTCACAATTTATATAAATTATTTGAATGAGGGAAATGTTTTATGTTTTATCATTGCACAAAGATAGGGAGCAAAGTAAGTTGTGAAGAGGGCAGAACGAGGCTACAAAGGGACATAGCCAGACAAAGTGAGTGGGCAAAGATGTGGCAAATGGAGTATAATGATTGAATGGCGGAGTGGACTCGATGGGCCGAATGGCCTTACTTCCACTCCTATGTCTTCTGGTCTTATAATGGGGGAAAATATCACATTTTCATTTTCAGTGACTTGCCAACCAATCAGCATTGACCTCTCATGCTGCATAAGTGTTGGTTTCCCCCTGAATTAGTAACCTTGCAAATTGTCTCGACGGATGCAAGACTAAATGCTTCATCAAGATACACCTTTATCAGCAATACTCAAGTCCTGACCTATCAAACGACTACTGCATTGCTATCCTTATTGAAGGAAGAATACAGCACACGTGTGGCATGGTGGCTCAGCGGTTAGCACTGCTGTGTCACAGTGCGAGGGACCAGGGTTAATTCCACCCTTGGACGACAGTCTGTGTGGAGTGTGCACGTTCTCTGTGTCTACGAGGGTTTCCTCTCAGTACTCCAGTTTCCTCGCACAGTTCAAACCTGTGCAGGTTAAGTGGATTGACCATGGGAAATATGGGGTGGGTCTGGGTGGGATGCTCCTCAGAGGGTCAGTGTGGACTTGATGGGCCGAATGGCCTGCTTTCACACGGGATTCAATGGTTCTATAAATGCCTTGAAAGCAGTTCAGAGAAGATTTCCTAGACTAATCCCTGGAATGGGTGGATTGTATGGACAGCTGGGTTTGTATTTGCTGAGGTTTACAAAGGTCAGAGGTGACTTTGATTAGATCATTGAAGATCCCGACAGAGTATTATATGGAGAGGACGTTACCTCTTATGGAGAATACAGAACTTGTGATCACTGTTTGAAAATCATCCATTCAAAATCTTGGTTTTCAATACGGTAATCTGGAACCAGTGGTCTACTAGAGGGATCAGTCCTAGAGCTGCAAATATTTACAATAAATATGAGTGACATGGATGAGAAAAGTGAATAGGTAGGAAGCGGAGCAAGTCGTGAGGATGACACAAAGAGTCATAAAACGGACAGAGACAACTTCAGTGAGTCATCAAAAACTTGACAGATGGAATATAATGTGGGGAAATGTGAGTTTATGCACTTTGCAGGAAGAACAGAAGAGCCAAATATTATTTATACAGAGAAAGGCTGCAGAAAGCTGCAATACAGCAGAATATGGGACATCTCATTCATGAATCACAAAAAGCTAGCATTCAAATTTAGCAGGCAATAACGAAGGCAAATGGAATATAAGCTTATATTGCAAAGGGAATGGAGTATAAAAGTAGGGAGATTTTGCTAAAAATATCCAAGACACCAGTCATAGCCCAGCTGGAATAGGCTACGGAGAACAGCTTTACTCTGTTTATCACAGGGACAGGCACAAGGACGTTATAGGCAGCACGGAGAAACATTGCCCGGCCGATCCCAGCTCCAGAGGACAGCGTGACTAATCTTAGGAGTTTAGGAAAATCTACTGAAACACACAAAATTCTTTGGGAACTTGACTGGGTAGAGGCAGGGAGGGCGTGTCTCCTTATGGAAAAGTCCCGGACCATGGGCATAATCTCAGAAAAAGGGGTCACACATTTAAGACCAAGATGAGGAAGAATCCCTTCTTTCAGAGAGGGATGAATCTGATGAATTCTTTACTGCAGAGGGTTGTCAAGACTGGGTTATTAAGTTTATTCAAGGTTGGGATAGACAGAGTTTCAATCAGTCAGGGTACCAAGGGTTCTGGGGAAAAAGTAGGAAAATGGAGTTGAGGATTATCAGGTCAGCTGTGATCTCATTAAATGGCAGACTGAATGCAATGGGATGAATGGTCTGCATCTGCTCCAATGTCTTATGATCTTCTAGGTTGTGGAAGAGTGGGGCCTAAGTGCAATTCAGAAGGGTGAACAGTCAGAAAGGTTCAGTTCCAGTGACACCACTTCATTTCTTATTCACTTCAGGTATCATTTCATGTTGCAAACACATTCAACCTTCCTGCACCAGGTGAGATACGGTAGTAGGAATGTAAAGTTAAGTTCCCTCAACTTTGTCCCAAAGCCAATCACACTCTTCCTTGCTTTAGTGTCAGTTTCCTGTCATTCTCTCTCAGCTCTGGCTCTGGGGACATGGATAAAACTGCCCCAAACCCACTGCAAATAAACATCCAGCAAACATTCACAGATCGTCAACTCCATCAAACTAGGCAGGAATGAGCAAACATTGTGCAAATATGTCTCTATAACATCGCAGAGGTCTGTGTACCAACCCATTGTACAACCCCATCGACAACAGCCTCAGCTCCAGGTTTACATGGACTACCAGCTTTGATCTGCTCCCAACATCAACAAGTCTCAAAATGGACAACATTTCCCAAGAAATACAAGGACAGCATTTGCAAAACAAAATGAAAACAGGCTGGGGTTTGGCAGTTTGGCCAGTAGGTATCCACACAACCAGAAGTCAGCTATTCCTTGTTCTGAACATCCCCTTTATAACTAGGTGAGATAACTATTTCTTGTAATGTTTTTGTGAATAATCAATGCATCAACAAGTCCAAAAGTTCTTATTTCTTCAGGAAAACCATTGTATCTTTGAGTGGGATACAGGCCAGTGGCAGTTTGAGATAAAAGACTCAAGGTCAGAGCCGCTCACAGATCCTTACTGTAAGAGGCTCCAGTCAAATGAAGGAGATTGTTTCAGTGTTACTTATTACAATTTGCTTCATTGCAATTGTCAAAACTTCCACCCTGGTCTGAAAATGAGATTGTCTGATTATCACCACATTACTGCTGGTGGGACATGCATAAAATGGTTTCAATATAATTCATGGAGATTAGATTTGATTAGATTGGATTGGATTACTTACAGTGTGGAAACAGGCCCTTCAGCCCACACCAACCTCCGAAGCGCAACCCACCCAGACCCCTACATTTAATGTTTCAACAATTCTATAAATACAACCTATTTGTTGAAAGAGGTGAAGGGCTGTTGAACAAATCAAAGCCTCAGCTTTCAGTGTTAATGCTCTGAAACATGAAGAAGCCAGTGTAAAGCCTCCCTTCATTGAACACACCAACATACAGCTTACCATTAAACTGCCTGTGGAAGGATTTTCCTAACGCAGAGTTACACACGCTGCAGAAAGCAAATTATCAACTGATAAGGAGGTCTATTTGCCAAGGTCAAAGCTTGGTCAGCTTTATAATTGATTTGCTTTTTTGCGCTGAAACTGATTGCAGAGTGTCTGACTCCGGGCCCGGTGAGCAGACAGTAACATTCACGGCAGAATTACACACTTCAACCAGATATTCCAACAGCTCGAGAAAAACAACAGCTGAAAGATGAACACGAACCCCTCTGGTCTGTTGACAATCAGACAAAAAGATCAGTACAGATCCCACAGAAAGGAGCCATACAAAGACCAACAAAGCGCTTATAAAAGCAGTTAATAACGATTATGAAAAGAAACTTGCAAGGGACGTGAAAGACAATAGGTAAAGATTTTATAGTTATATAAAGGGTGGCACAGTGGCTCAGTGGTTAGCACTGCTGCCGCACAGTAACAGGGACCCTCGTTCGATTCCAGACTCGGGCAACTATCTGTGTGGAGTTTGCACATTCTCCCCGTGTCTGTGTGGGTTTCCTCCGGGTGCTCCGGTTTCCTCCCACAATCCAAAGATGCGCAGGTCAGGTGAATTGGTCATTCTAAACTGTCCATAGTGTTTAGTGATGTGTAGATTAGGTGCATTAGTCAGGGAAATGTAAAGCAAGAGGGGAATGGGTCTGGATGGGATACTCTTCAGAGGGTCGACATGGATTTCTTGGGCTGAAGGGCCTGTTTCCACACTATAAGGATTGTATGATCCTATGAAAGGGGAAGTGGCTGGTTAAGGCTACTGTTGACCCACTGAAGGTCTCGAGTGAGGATATTGTCAATGACCACAGGGAAATGCTAAATGATTATTTTGCTTCAGTGTTCACAGCAGGAAAGGAGGAGAGCTGAATGGGAAAAAAAACAGAGAATCAGGGACAGGGTCAAAATAAAATTAGTTTATCCAAATAATCAATAATGGGGAAATTAATGGAACTAAAGACTGACAAAAGAGTGGCTGCTTTCCATCTGTGAGTGTTAAAGGAGTTAGGAAAGTACATTGCTGATGCCTGAATCACAGTCTTTCAGGTTTCCCTGGATTGAGCAGATGTATGTCTGGATTTCCTCATTACTTTGCCCCTTGTAGAAGGGTTACAGAGGGAACCCAGGGACTTACAGAGGATTAGCCTAACGTCTGTGATGGAGAAGATGTTGGAGTCTTCAGTCAAGGATAGGGTAACTGATCACTTAAAAAAAAATTCAGTTAATCAGAAAGAACCAGCCTAGATTCATGAAGGATAGGTTATTTCTGACAAACCTTAACGTTGTTTTGAAGAAGTGACAAAGATAGTGGTCAGGGGTAAGTCAATGGATGTTTATATGGACTTCCAAAAGGCTTTTGACAAAGTTTTGTACAAGAGCCTGTTACCTAAGGTGGAGGCCCACTGAATTGAGGGCACATTACTGACAGAGATAGAAAACTGGTTGAGTGGCAGCCAACAGAGATTTGGAATAATGGGTAAGTAATCAAATCGGAAGGAAGTGACTAGTGGTGTCCCACAGGAATCTGTGTTGGGGATTCATTTATTCACAATATTCATTAACAACTTGGATAATGACATTAACACTCAAATATCCAAATGTGCTGACAACGCACAACTGGGCAGCATTAAGGACAGCATAAACTACACCAGGATATTGATAGTTTAGGTAAATGGGCAAAGCTGTGGCAGATATATTTTAATATAAACAAGTGTAAGGTTATCTATTTTGAACTGAAAAAGGTGGATCAGGGTGTCTTCAAAAGGCACAAAGTTAAATACGGCGAGATTTGAGGGTCAGGAACCTAGCTCTTTCAATGCCATGAACTGGTGCAGAAAACAGTCAGGAAGGCTAATGGAATGCTAGCCTCGATATGGAAAGGGCTGGGGCATTAGAATGTAGACATTATGCTTCAGTTATACAAAACCCCAGCTCGGCCTCACTTACAGTACTGCGAGCTGATCTGTTCACCACACCTTGGGAAGGATGGTCTGGCCCCAGGGGAGTTCAGTACAGGTTTACAAGGAGGATACTGGGGCTTCAGGGGTAGGTTATGAGGAGAGATAACATAAATTATTGTTTCAGCTAGAAGTTAGAAAGTTAATGTTTGATCTGATTGAAATCTTCAAGGTATTAACAGGAAACGACAAGGCAGATAAAGCTAAATTATTTCCACTGGTTTGAGATTCTAAACGAGGGGCATAAGGGCCAGGACATTCAGGAGAGATGTTAGGAAGCAATTCTACACACAAAGGATGGGTGAGGTTTGGAACTCTTGTCCTCAAATGGCAATGGAAGGTGGGCTTCCATTTTAAATCTGAGCTCGATAAACTTTTGTTAAGCAATGATAGCAAGGAAAATGGGTCAAAGGCAGGTCTACAGAGACAGGTCACAAGTCAGCCAGACTCAAGGGGCTGAATTGCCTCCTCCTGTCCCACGTTGGTGTTTTGGCATGCAGGAACTGATAACAGGCGAGTCAGCATTGAGCACTGTAAGGAAACTGACAATTCCTAAAGACAGAATGAAACATTAACATTTCACATATCTTCAATGATAATCATCCTCTCTGCTGTCCTTGCCTCAGGGAAAGACTGCACGAGTGACAAACATTAGTGTTTCATTCTGCTTATCGGAGCAGCCACAGAATATGCTGAGGAAACTCAGCAGGTCAGGAACAGAATTAACATTTCAAGCCCAGCATGACACCGTTTCAGAACATATTCATTCTGTTTCTCCCTCCACAGATGCCACCAGACCTGAGTTACAGAGTCACAGAGTCAAGATTAGAGTAATGCTGGAAAAGTACAGCAGGTCAGGCAGCATCTGAGAAGCAGGAAAATCGATGTTTTGGGCAAAAGCCCTTCATCAGGAATTCCTGGCAACATCCTTGCAAATCTTTTCTGAACCCTTTTAAATTTCACAACATCCATCCGATAGGAAGGAGACCAGAATTACACACAATATTCCAACAGTGGCCTAACCAATGTCCTGTACAGCCAGAATATGATCTCACAATTCCTGTACACAATACTCTGACCAATAAAGGAAAGCATACCAAATGCTTTCTTCACTATCCTATCTACCTGCGACTCCACTTTCAAGGAGCTATGAACCTGCACTCCAAGGTCTCTTTGTTCAGCAACACTCCCTAGGACCTTACCATTAAGTGTATAAGTCCTGCTAAGATTTGCTTTCCCAAAATGCAGAACCTTGCATTTATCTGAATTAAACTCCATCTGCCACTTCTCAGCCCATTGGCCCATCTGGTCCAGATCCTGTTGTAACCTGAGGTAACCCTCTTTCCACTACACCTCCAATTTTGGTGTCATCTGCAAACTTACTAACTGTACCTCTTATGCTCGCATCCAAATCATTTATGTAAATGACGAAACATAGAGGACCCAGCACCGATCCTTGTGGCACTCCACTGGTCACAGGCCTCCAGTCTGAAAAACAACCCTCCACCACCACCCTCTGCCTGCTACCTTTGAGTCAGTTCTGTATCCAAATGACTAGTTCTCCCTGTATTCCATGAGACCTAACCTTGTTAACACCTTACTGAAGTCCATGTAGATCATGCCCACTGCTCTGCCCTCACCAATCCTCTTTGTTACTTTTTCAAAAACCTCAATCAAATTTGTGAGACCTGATTTCTCCCCGTTTCAGATTTCCAGCATTTACAACATTGAGCTTTCGTTGTTGAGGCTGCCATTCCCATTACAGCCCTGAATAAAACACAAATAAATTCATCATCTGAGGGACACTGGATTGAATCAGAAGTGGATCTTTAAAACATCCTTTCAACCCCCACCCCAGCTTACAGTCCAGTGACTGCTATAAGGACAAATGTTTCAGTAATCTCGGGACATTTACACGTCTTGGGGTGAACCCGTGTGGTTACCATCAGGTTTCTGTTTGGGTGGGATCAGTCAGTGGAGCCTGTGCTCAGCCCATGTTGTCACTGGGACCACACACACAAACATACACACGCACGCACACACACGCGCGCACACAAAAACATACACATGCACACACACATAAATACACACACACATATTTCCACACACACACGCGCACAGAGACATACGCGCACACACATATACACACAGAGACACACACACATATATCCAGACACACACACAGAGACACACACACACACACAAGTACACAGACACACACACACACATATATCCAGACACACACACAGAGACACACACACACACACACACAAGTACACAGACACACACACACACATATACACAGACACACACACATATATACAGGCACACACTCACATATACACACGCACACACTCACATATACACACACAGACACACACAGAGACACATGTACACACACATATACACAGACACACACACACATTCTGTCTTGAAGGATAGATCTCCCACAGCCAGGGAAGTAACTGTCTACCTCAGGTTTTCAGGACAGGGTCCATTTGGAAACACAGTGTCCAGGAATCTGCAGACCTAGATCATTCACCAGACTGTAAGCAGAGGGGGAGGGGGGCGGGGGACAGTGGGGGTGGGGAGGGTGAAGGAATGTTTTAAATTCCACTTCTGATTCAATCCACTGTCCCTCAGATGGTGAACTTACTCGTGTTTTATGCATAACATGGTCAAGAATTCCAGCTCCACAAACCACTTGCAGATGATTACAGAGCGACTTTGCCAAGAGCTGGGCCTCAGCAGCCCCACCCTTGTCCAGAAATCACTTCAAATTTCGGGTCAATCCCTGGAACTGAAACGTGTGCACCACAAGCGTGTAGTCTGCCTGGAGCTCCCGAAAGCAGTCAGCCATCATTGCCAGTGGCCACACATTACTCCTTTACATCATTTCACACAACTAACAGACATGGTCCCCACGCCACAACAACTCATGGAGACGTGAACTGGCACTGAGCCAGCTACAGTGAAGAACATCAGACTGGACCCAAGCTTTATGCTCGGTTATCTGATCTCCCTCAGACTGGGGCTGGTTAGATGAAGAGAGCTGTCTCTGGCTGCAGCATGCTGTGGCTGAGGGAGATGAGGCATAAAATATCAGCTCGAGTTCCCAATGCTGATCACTCGCAGTGACCTCTTCCTGTGGAGCTGGGGTCAGCTGAAGGCCTGGCTTCCATTGGATTGTCAGCTCACAGGTCCCCACTGTTACTCGTGACAGATATGTTACTGGGTGGGGTCATGGAGAGATGCCAGAACCTTTGAACTCTGACCCAGAGGAGGGGGAGGGAAAGAAATAAAAACTGCAGAGTCCTTTCTTTGTGCTCCTTATGCTGGAAAACTCAGTGATATTTAATCGATCCTCTTCCACAAACTCTCTTTCTCACATGCAGTGGGCATGAGAAGGGGTGAGGGAGAGAAAAGGAATACCATTAGGGATGGGTATTAAACCCTCACCTGGAATTGATACTCACACCCCAAGAATGAATAATAAGAATAAAATTCCTTCAATAATCCAATTTAAACACAAGCTTCAATCCTTGAAACAGATCACAGAATCCCTGCAATGTGGAAGCAGGCCGTTCGGCCCATCGAGTCCATAACTGACCCTCCGAAGAGCATCCATCCATTACAAGCCCCAACACCACTCCCCCAATCCCGACCCCATCCCCTGCATTTCCCACTGCTAACACCACCCTAACATTTCACAATCCACACAATGCCCAGTTTGAGAACATGTTCTGGGAAGGAAAAGGGATAACAGATTTCCCATTCTGTTCTGGTTATCTGGGAATTCGGTGGGGGGGGGGGGGGGGGGGGAGAGAGGTGTTAGTGAGGGATTGGGAGCTCATGGTCCAAGGAATGACAGGATCAATAAGAAGCCCCTCACCTTCTTGAAGAGACGGACGGAGTCATCACTGACTTGGGCAAAGCGTGGGATGATGTTGTTGAGATAGATATCGCTCAGTGTGGTGTGATCCTTGCTCTCTCTCCGCACCTGGTTCAGCAGCAAGTACCAACAGTTCACCGGAGACAGAATGTTCTGGTCCTTCCTGCACAACCAAACACGTCAGAGGAAACCGTTAAAGGAGATGGGTAAAGAACACGTGGGTATCCAGCACACCACTCTTAGGCATGTACACCACCACACCCTCCTCTCCACCCCACACACCCTCCCTCGTATATTAAACACACCCTTCCCCCACACATCCCTGATCCCCTTCCCCACCCCCACACCACCCATTCCTCTCCTCACAACACACCCCTACAACATCCACAGGATCTGCAGGAGTGTGAAATGACTTTGAACTGCAATGATACTAGAGTCAACAGAATGATTAAAAATCTGACATCAGTAAGGTAAAAGGTTCCAGTTGAGAATGGGCATGTGAGAGAGAGAGTTCTCAGACACCAGAGAGTGTGCTGTGTACAGCAGAGTGCTAAATCATAGAATTCCTACAGTGTGGAAGCAGGCCATTCAGTCCATCAAAGAAATTCCCACCCAGACCCAACCCCTACCCTGCATTTCCCACAGGAAATCCACCCTGGAGTCTATGGGCAGTTGAGTATGGACAATCCACCTGGCCTGCACTTCGTTTGGACTGTAGGAGGAAACTCACGGGGAGAATGTGCAAACTCTACACATACAGTCACCTGAGGGCAGAATCGAACCCAGGTCCCTGGTGCTGTGAGGCAGTAGTGCTAACCACTGAGCCACCGTGTAGTCTTAATGAATAGGAAGGAGTAAACAGCCTCAGGGACAGTGTATGTGAAGATACCCACAGCCCAGTGGTGCCCGAGGTCAGCACCCAATCTGCAGGGAGCAAGCTTGAATAATTAATGCGCCTGATAGAGCAGATCCCACAGACGCACAGGAGTCTTCAAAACAAGCAGAGACAGAGGTCAAGAGATGGAGGGGTTTCGGGGGTGAATTCCAGTGGGTTTGGGGTTTAGACAGCTTGAGGTTAAGCAGCCAATAGGCGCTGTACTGAGCCTCAGCACTGCCTGCTGGGAAGAGGTAACGTAACAAGCCAGATTACATCCTCTTAATCACTGTCCACTGACTCCAAACTGGAAAACACCCTCCAGATCAGATCAGCTTCAGATGTGGGATCAGGGTCAGATACTTCACCACTCTCGGCTACTTCTGTGCGTGAACAATAACTGCACAGGCAAAGTACCAAAATGTCTCAACACACAAGTTTGCTTTCAGCAAAGCTAAACTATTTTTTAAATAAAATCCAAAAACATTAATGCTGATTTCTCTCTAAGGATGCCAGACCTGCTGAGCTTTTCCAGCAAATGTCTGTTTAACACCTATTCTGCATCTCATTCTCTCCTTTGATAACAATACTAACACCCCTTCAGTCTTTTGCTCTGGACATCCTCACCATCTGTTCCACTCACTCCTCCTTCCGTTTGTCAAAACAGAAATACTGACATTTTCTAGCTCTATTCAGTTCTGAAGAGGAGACACTGGTCACTCAAGTGTCTTTCTCCATAGCCGCTACTCATCCTGCTGCGGTTCTCTAACTCCTTCCATTTTTATTGCAGATTTCCATATTCTGCAGTATTTTACTTCCATTAAAGCACCAGCTGGAATGATAACTCGGGAGTCAACATCTTGAAATCAGGAGAAAAAAACAAGAAACTTGCATTTGCTAAGACTCCAGTCAAAGGGTGGCCGAGTCTCCAGGATTGACCTGGAGTCCTCACAAGTGAAGCCAACACTCAAAGATGTTGCTGAGGCCATTCTGATTGGGTGCAGGGAGTTGAGGTCATAAGGTAATAGAGTTGGGTGACTAATGGCCGAAAGATGGGACAGTTAGGGGCAAGAAGTCATTAGATGAAGTCTCCAGGAATAAATTCACCCAGACTCAGCAACTCCACAGCGAATGGTGAAAGGGTTAGCATTTTAGTTCAAGGCCACCAGATCTCAGAAAGAGACGAATGTGAGAATAAGTAGGACAGACCTGTTCGATTCTGTTTTCTAATTCTAAATAGCCACAAGACAGGGATGATCTGAGCATTGACACTCTGGTGAGACCATTAATCCTCACACTTGGAGATCAGAGACTCACCACAGACATGCCCAGTCACACCATGTGCACGTCAAGTGTCAGCTTATGTTTAATGAGTTCTCACCCCAAACCCAACAAACCCCAGGGCCACACCTTCAGCACGGTACCCACACCTTCAGCACGGTACTGACGGAGTGCCACAGTGACAGAAGTACCTGTTTTCAAAGGAGACAATAAAGCAAGGCACATCAGACTGCTTCAGAGATTGAGAGTGATCCCATGATGCTAACTGGAAAACAGCAAGGCGTATTCCCCTGTGACATGACCAATATGTATCCCTCATGTCAGTAAAACAGAATATCTGGGCTTTTTGTGGGATCTTGCTGTGCACAAATGGGCTGCTGAGCTTCTTTAATTACAACTGAGGCCACATTTCAAAATATTTAATTGGCTGTAGAGCCCAGAGAATATTGATGCAGCCTCACATCCCAGGGACCATTCTAACGAGCCTTCACTGTATGCTCCATTAATGGTGTAACCTTCCTTAAATAGAGGCTGACCCTTAAACACTGAGACTGAAGGAGTGGTCACATCAAACCCCTGCACTATTTTAGCCAGACCTATTTATTGTTGTACTCCAATCTCCTTGCAATAGAGGCCTAACATGCCATTTTCCTTTCACATTGTTTACTGTACTGGCATGCTCAGTTTTCTTCTTACTTGTATTGAATTCACCCAAGTCTTTCTGAACATCAATGTTTATAGTTTCACATCTTTTAAAAAATATTATGCTTCTCCAAGTGTTGCACAATATTGTACTGTCTTGTTACAAGCTCAATAGTTTCATGTGTGTCTCATGTCGTCCTTCATTACGTTCCAATTTGCGACACAGCGCCTCACACCTCAGTCGGATATGTCTTCTGTTTCTTTACTGTCCCAATTGTCACTCACTTTAAGAACAGCAGAACTAAGGGCAGAAGGAGGTTGTACAAGCTCTTCTGAGCCTGTTTTACTACTCAATAGGATCATGATGGAGTCGAGAGTGTGGTGTTGGAAAAACACAGCAGGTCAGGCTGCATCCGAGGAGCAGGAGAATCGACATTTTGGGCAAAAGCCCTTGCTTCCTGATGAAGGGCTTTTGCCCGAAACGTCGATTCTCCTGCTCCTCAGATGCTGCCTGACCTGCTGTGTTTGTCCAGCGCCACACTCGCGACTCTAATCTCCAACATCTGCAGTTCTCACTTTCTCCTAGGATCACGGCAGATCTCACCTTGCCCTCAACTCCACTTTCCATAACCCTCCACCCCGCTACTAATTAAACATTTGTCTATCTCCTCCATAAACTTACTGAATGTCCCAGCATCCACCGCACTCCGGGGAAGTGAATTCCACAGATTCCTGCCTTTTTCAGAGAAGTACTTCCTCCACGTCCGTTTTAAATCTGCCATACCTTATCCGAAAACTTTGATCTCTAGATTATGTTCGAGACTGCCCCACAAGGGGAAATGTTTTTCTACGTTGACTTTGTCAATTTCCTTTAGCATCTTATAGAACATAGAACAATACAGTGCAGTACAGGCCCTTTGGCCCTCGATGTTGCGCCGGCCCAAGCCACCTAACCTACACTAGCCCAATATCCTCCATATGCCTATCCAATGCCCAGAATAGGCCTCAATTAAATCTCCCCTTATTTTTCTAAACTCCAGAGAGTACAGGCGTAAACTGATCCATCTCTCTTCATAAGACAAACCTTTTATCTCTGAAACCAATCTAGTGAACACTCTTTGAACTGTCTCCAATATTTACGAGGCAAAAGTGAGGACTGCAAATGCTGGAGATTAGAGTCGAGAGCATGGTGCTGGAAAAGCACAGCAGGTCAGGCAGCATCCAAGGAATTGGGCCGGGTCAGTGGTGGAATCAGGGCCCGGTCAGTGGTGGGATCAGGGCCAGTGGTGGAATTGGGCCGGGTCAGTGGTGGAATCAGGGCCTGGTCAGTGGTGGAATCAGACCAGGTCAGTGGTGGGATCGGGCCCGGTCAGTGGTGGGATCGGGGCCGGTCAGCATGGATTTACAAACGGGAAATCATATTTAGAGTCATAGAGATATACAGCATGGAAACAGACCCTTTGGTCCAACCCGTCCATGGCCACCAGTTATCCCAACCTAATCTAGTCCCACCTGCCAGCACCCGGCCCATATCCCTCCAAACCCTTCCTATTCATATACCCATCCAAATGCCTTTTAAATGTTGCAATTGTACCAGCCTCCACCACATCCTCTGGCAGCTCATTCCATACACGTACCACTCTCTGCGTGAAAAAGTTGCCTCTTAGGTTTCTTATATATCTTTCCCCTCTCACCCTAAATCTATGCCCTCTAGTTTACGACTCCCCCACCACGGGGAAAGTACCTTGTCTATTTATCCTATCCATGCCCCTCATAATTTTATAAACCTCTACAAGGTCACCCCTCAGCCTCCGACGCTCCAGAGAAAACAGCCCCAGCCTGTTCAGCCTCTCCCTGTAGCTCAGATCCTCCGACCCTGGCAACATCCTTGTAAATCTCTTCTGAACCCTTTCAAGTTTCACAACATCTTTCCGATAGGAAGGAGACCAGAATTGCACGCAATATTCCAGCAGTGGCCTAACTGACTCCTGTACAAGTGCAAAATGACGTCCCAACTCCTGTACTCAATACTCTATTAAAAAATCTAAGGATGTAACTAGTGGATTGATTAGATTAGATTAGACTTACAGCGTGGAAACAGGCCCTTCGGCCCAACAAGTCCACACCGACCCGCCGAAGCGCAACCCACCCATACCCCTACATTTACCCCTTACCTAACACTACGGGCAATTTAGCTTGGCCAATTCACCTGACCCGCACATCTTTGGACTGTGGGAGGAAACCCGAGCACACGGAGGAAACCCACGCAGACACGGGGAGAACGTGCAAACTCCACACAGTCAGTCGCCTGAGTCGGGAATTGAACCCGGGTCTACAGGTGCTGTGAGGCAGCAGTGCTAACCACTGTGCCACCGTGCCGCCCATTGATCACAGGAGCCAATGGATGTTGTGTATTTGAATGTTCAGAAGCACCATGTAAGAGATTAACGCGTAAATCTAGAGCATATGGGATTGGGGATGGTGGATTGACATCAATAAAAAATTGGTTGGCAGAATGGGAACAAAGAGTAGGAATCATTGGGTCTTTTTCTAAATAACAAAAAGTGGCTACCAGCTCATCTCAATGTATATTCATGGTTTAGATGAGGGAACTAAATGTAGTATCTCAAAATATTTACAGATGACACAGATTGCGTGGGAGGGTGAGCTGTGAGGAGGATGCAGAGATGCTGCAGTGTGATTTGGATAGGCTGAGGAAGTGGGCATCTGCATGGACGGTGTACAATGCGGAGAAATGTGAGGTAATCAACTTTTGTAGCAAAAAGAAGCACAAACATTATCATTTGAATGGCGGTAAATTGTGAAAGGAGAGGGTTCAATGAGAGCTGGATGTCCTTGTACAGCAGTCGCTGGAAGTTAGTGTGCGGGTGAAGGTGGTGAAAAACGGCAAACTGTATATTGGCCTTGGCAGCAAA
Organism: Hemiscyllium ocellatum; assembly: GCF_020745735.1. Taxonomy (NCBI): domain Eukaryota; kingdom Metazoa; phylum Chordata; class Chondrichthyes; order Orectolobiformes; family Hemiscylliidae; genus Hemiscyllium; species Hemiscyllium ocellatum. The sequence continues at coordinate 2,639,983 of NC_083426.1, read as the reverse complement.
AAGGACTCGAGAATAGGAACAGGGATGTCTTGTTGCAAGTGTAGAGGGCCTTGGTGAGACCACAGCTGGAGTGCTGAGGACAGTTGTGGTCTCCTTACCTGAGGAAGGATGTTCTGGCGATTGAAGGAGAGCAGCGATGGTTTCCCAGACTGATCCCTGGGATGGCAGGACTAACATATGAGGAGAGATTGTTAGTTAGGATTGTACTCACTGGAGTTGGTGGGAGGAGGGGTCTCATTGAACTCTACAAAATTCTAACAGGATTAAATAGATGAGATACAGGAAGGATGTTGCTGATGGTAGAAGAGTCCTGAATGAGGAGTCATAGTTTAAGGATAAAGGGTAAACCTTTCAAGACTGAGACAAAAAGAAATGTCCTCACTCAGAGAGTGGTGAGTCTGTGTGGAAATCACTACGACAGAGAGTGGTTAAAGCCAAAATATTATGTGTTCTGAATGAGGTAGAAATAGCTGTTGTGGCTAAAGGGATCAAGGGATATGGGGGGAGGGCAGGTTTCGTGCATTGAGCTTGATGATCAGCCATGACCCAATGGGTGGCAGTGCGGGCTCAATGGGTCAAATGGCCTACTCCTGCTTCTATGTTTTCCTGCCCTTCCATTGGTTTAGAATCTCTTACATTTCAAGCTCTCTTTCCTATTCTGATGAAAGGTTGTTACCCCGAAGCATTAAGTGTTTCTCAACACAGATGCTGCCCAACTTACTGAGTATTACAGAAAGATCTTACATTTATGCAGCACCTTTCACCATCTCAAGACATCCAATGTGCTTTGCAGGCAGGGAAGTACGGTTATCCCTCAATTAGATTAGATTACTTACAATGTGGAAACAGGCCCACCCCGACCCTCTGCAGAGCAACCCATCAAGACCCATACCCCTACATTTACCCCTTCACTTAACATTATGGGCAAATTCCCATGACCAATTCCCCTGACCTGCACATCTTTGGACTGTGGGAGGAAACCGGAGCACCCGGAGGAAGTCCACGCAGACACGGGGAGAATGTGCAAACTCCACACAGTCAGTCGCCTGAGTCGGGAATTGAACCCGGGTCTCTGGCGCTGAGAGGCAGCAGTGCTAACCACTGAGCCACCGTGCCACTCACTTAGCTGGAATCCTACAAAATGGCATTCCTGGAGAAGTTACTTTCACCCAAGAAACCGTGAAGGTTGGGTTGTTACATTTCTGGGAGACAGTGAGCTGTGCAGATGCTGGAGATCAGAGTTGAGAATGTGGTGCTGGAAAAGCACAGCTGGTCAGGCAGCATCTGAGGAGCAGGAAACTCAATGTTTCAGGCAGGAGCCCTTCATTAGGAATGAGGCCGGGAGGCTCAGGGGTGGAGAGATCATCTTCTGCCTCAGGACCCTTCAATCCCAGGGCATCAATGTGATATTTCTGACCTATAATTTTGAAGCTAAAAATATATTGCTATCTTGAATCTGATTGGTCTAAAAGTGTGGATTAGAGTGGTGCTGGAAAAGCACAGCAGTTCAGGCAGCATCCGAGGAGCAGGAAAATCGACGTTTCGGGCAAAAGCCTCTTCATCAGGAATATAGGCAGAGAGCCTGAAGGGTGGAGAGATAAATGAGAGGAGGGTGGGGGTGGGGAGAAAGTAGCATACAGTACAATAGGTGAGTGGGGGTGGGGATGAGCTGCAGGGCAGAGGAAATGACCTGGGAGTTGCAGTGGGAGAGGGACTCCCTGAGATTCTTGTAGAGAGAGGGGGAAAACTTCTTCAAGACAGGCATCCTCGCAAGAGGACTCGCAGTAGGGTTAAAATCAACGAGGTAAAAACAAAGTTAAAAATCACACAACACCAGGTTATAGTCCAACAGGTTTAATTGGAAGCACACTCGCTTTCGGAGCATCGCTCCTTCATCAGGTGATTGTGAAGGGCTCGATCGTAACACAGAATTTATAGCAAAAATTTGCAGTGTGATGTAACTGAAATTATACATAGAACAGACAATCAATTTTTCAATGTATAATTTCAGTTACATCACACTGCAAATGTTTGCTATAAATTCTGTGTTACGATCGAGCCCTCCACAATCACCTGATGAAGGAGCGTCGCTCCGAAAGCTAGTGTGCTTCTAATTAAACCTGTTGGACTATAACCTGGTGTTGTGTGATGTTTAACTTTGTATACCCCAGTCCAACATCGGCATCTCCAAATCAGGTAAAAACAAGGACTGCAGATGCTGGAAACCAGATTCTGGATTAGAGTGGTGCTGGAAAAACACAGCAGTTCAGGCAGCATCCAAGGATTTTCCTGCTCCTCGGATGCTGTTTGAACTGCTGTGCTTTTCCAGCACCACTCTAATCCAGAATCTGGTTTCCAGCATCTGCAGTCCTTGTTTTTACCTTGGTCTAAAAGTCCTCTGCTTAATTGTTAATTATTTAACTCCTACACATTTGGTGGTACAGAACTTCAGCACTGCTGAAAAAAGACACAATTCCTTGAAGTTTTTTATCTTGCACCCTTTATCAATACAAAGGGAAACACCGGTTTAGACTCTAGGAGTAGTGTCCATTGGATAACAAGTAGCAATGCCTCTATGAATCAGAGTCCACTTGCTAACCAATCAGCGCCCTGCTCAGCTGGTGTGTAAAATGTTTTCCCACTTTTCATTGATATTCATGCAAACGGTCCTGATGAGTATAAGATAAAAAGTCTTGATAAAATGGGCCTTTTTTTCAGGGCTATTCAGGTCAACTCCAGCTTGTCACTCCTGCCTCCAGCTCACCATCTTCCCTGATTCACTGCTTCATTCCAAGTTCTCATCTCCCTTGTGCACATCGGATTGTTAAAATCCTTGTGTTCCAGGTCCACCCACAGAGCTCCGAGCCCCTCACAAACTACCCACTGGCTCACAGCTCAAGCTCCATAAGTGTCAGATTCTTTCCCCCATCACCGTCCCATTGCAGCGATCCCATCCTCCTTATCTCTCTCCCTCCCTCTTTTCCACACTCCCACCTTCCCTCCCTCTTTCCCACCCTCCCAGTCTCCCACCCACTCCCCCTCTTTCTTCCCAACTCCCTCTCTTCTTCCTGCCCCCTCTATCTTCCTGCAATGTCATTGGGTGAGCTGCCAGCCAATCAGTTGTTGTCACATGATTTGGCCATTCACATGATGAGGGATCAGGCACCAATGGAAATTCAGTTACAGGTGGCATTGCAGCTTTACAAAGCATTGACTGGCAGAGCACGGGATAGTTTTCACAAGATGGCGGGGGGGGGTGATAATAATCACGTGTGGGGTTAGCTTCGAGCAAAGTTCACAGAATCGCTGAAGTGTTACAGCACAGAGGGAGGCCAATCAGCCCCTCTGCCTACACTAGCTCATTATTAGGGCACTGTTACCCAGTGCCAATTTCCTTCCGTCTCCTCATACCATTACAGGTTATTTTTCTCCAAATAATCTTCCATTGCTCTCCTGAATGCCTCCTGAGAGTCTGACCTCAGGCTCGGAGCTTTGTTACATCTATCCTCTGTCCCTCCCTGACAAACGCTGGTCCCCATTTCCTCAGCCTTTCTCTAACTTTCCGAATCTGATCTCATGGGAACCCTTCGCGTCCCCCACTGTCCTATTTGGTTCAAATCCCTCCCTACAGCCAGAGTTTTACATCTCACCAGAGCACTGCTCCCAGCATAACCCAGGTGAAGACTGTCCCGGTTGAACAGCTCCCTCTTTCTCAAGCACTGGCGTCAGCGTCCCAGGAATTGAAACCTACACCAATCATGGAGACAGCTGTCAACCACCCAAGCTGTATCCTGTGTTAATCACTCAGAGATTATTACTTTTGAGGTGTTGCTTTTTAATTTAGCTCTTGGGGCTCATCGTCCCTCAGCAGAACTTGTTAGTTTACTTAACACTGCCTGTGGCACTGGGTGACATAATGCCACAATAACTGGATCATTCCCTCCTGCTCCCAGCTTATCTCCAGCCCCGAGGAAATGTCCTTATCCTTGCCACTGAGGAAGGGATCCAGGTTTTCGTTTTCAGAGAACTGCACCTTTAAGGATACTATCCTCCTCTCCAGCTCCACTCTGATTCTACCCCTCCCACCCAGAATGGCCTCCTGCAGCACAAAGCCTCACTTAGTTTGTTCATCTGTCCTGCCACCATGGTACTCATCTTCACAAGCAACAATCCAAACATGCGGAGGCACGGTGGCTAGCACAGTGGTTAGCACCACTGCCTCACAGTGCCAGGGAACCGGGTTCGATTCCAGCCTCGGGTGACTGTCTGTGTGGAGTTTGCACGTTCTCCCTGTGTCTGCCTGGCTCTCCTCTGGGTGCTCTGGTTTCCTCCCACAGTCCAAAGCTGTGCTGGTTAGGGTGGATTGGCCATGGGAAATGCAGTGGTCATAGGTAGGGGACTGAAATGCTTCTCAGAGGGGCGGTGTGGCCTGGTTGGGCTGAATAGCCTGCTTCCACACAATAGGGATTCTGAATCTACCAGGCCCCCTGTTCGAGCTCAGACCCACTAGCCCAGCTTCCCCTGTTGCACAGAGAACTCCCGTCAAATTATCCGAGTTTCCAGATAAGCAGGGAGATGGAAACAGCTCAATAGCTAAACAAAGACAATGAGAGTGAAAAAAAACTACAGAGGAAAATCATCTCCTAACAGCGGGGGCAGCCAAATGATTGGAAAGTGGAATGACACAAAAACAGCACAGATTAAAAGCAACTGCCCAGTGGGGACTCTCTGTATTAACACACTACATCCGTAAATATTCAGAAATAAAACCATTGCAGAGGTCCCCAAGCAATTAATCCCCTTCGTAGATTTCCCATCAGTCACAGGTCACCAATGTGTGCCCACACGATGAAAGGGGAAACAGAGTAAGGTCACAGTATCTCGGGCCCCTCTTGTAGTGAAGAATTCAAATTAACATTTTGCTGAAATTTTAATACAGCTCTTTCACACTTGTTTCAGAACCCTCCGTTAATCCTCACCCTGCCTGCTTGCTGGAGAATGTGCCTCCGGGTTAGTTGATACAGTTGGCTTTTGTTGAGAGATTGAGATTGATTGCTATAGGCATGGAGAAAGTTGATGTATCTTTGGGGCTGGTCTCAAATGGCCTTGGATACTTCTTGTCATGAAACATCCATATTTTGATTCTCTGTAGTATGTGTAAATAGATCGTTGTGTTGTGTCCAGGATAAAGAGATGGCGCCTTTTCAGTCTTACTGCTTGTAAGTGATAACGGCCAATGTCAAACCCAGACTGTTGACCAGGGGCAAGCAGATCCAGTGTTTTTTTAACTGAGCTTATAACTGGGAACAGTGTAAAGATGCAGATAGAGTCAGACAGTCATAGAGATGTACAGCATGGAAACAGACCCTTCCGTCCAGCTCCTCTATGCCACCCAGATTCCTAACCTAATCTAGTCCCATTTGCCAGCATTTGTCCCATATCCCTCCAAACCTTCCTATTCATATACCCATCCAGATGCCTTTTAAATGCTGTAATTGTGATGAAGTCAAAGATCAGGAGATCGGGTTTAGCTGGCTGGAATGTGGAATGTTTGCCAATAAATATACAGAGCTTCACTGAATGTTTATCAGAGCATTGCTTTAACCTTGCAGTTGGCTGTGTGTTTGTTTAGTTGATTAACCATTAATAAATCTACAAGTGCTTAACCCCGTCTCAAATTCACTCTTTGATAAATAAGTACTCTTTGCTTACACTCCATCAATAACAGAAAAAAGGATATCTTGTCAACACTTTCAAATTGAAAATAGCATGTTTTGAAACACGTATCGTGGTGTATAATAGCCAATCAAGGTGTTCTGGGGTTTATATGTAACAATAACAGTGTTACAAGCTGGAATCGAAACAAATGGATTTCCTGAGGGACGTCAGGATTAAATTTTATCCCACGTACTTGAACTGCAGGTGGTCCTTGGCGCTCCTGGTCTTAGCCATAAAACGTTCAGCCAACTTCTCCAGGTTCTTCGAGTAGTCCATCTCGATCTCGGATTTTTTCCGGAAGAAGTCCTGCAGATCCTGGAGGAGCTGCACCCTGGCCTCCGACTGCTGGTCCAGGCATTTCAGCTGTTCCAGGAGCTGAGCTCGGATTTCTGCAGCAACACAAGAGAAAGAGGTCAGGGAGTGAGCGACAGCCAGCCCAGTCACTCTGCTCGCTCTCGTCTCAGCTCTCCTCCCCCTTCCCAAACACGTTACAGTTAATAAGGCAGCATGGGCCCAATGGCTCCACCATGTCAGTGTTGACACAGACCCCACACTGGCTGCATCCCCCAGCTCCCTCCTGTCCCACAACCTGCAGCATGTTATTAAACAGGGAGATACACAACAACCTCAATTGAGGCACAACAACAGAAATTGCTGGTGAAACTCAACAGGTCTGGCAGCAGCTGTGGAGAGAGAAGTGAGAGACCTGGAACAAGGGTCACTGGACTTGAAATACTGACTGTGCTTTCTCTCCACAGATACTGCCAGACCCGCTGTGTTTCACCAGCGATTTTTACTTTAATTTCATTTCCAGCATCCACACTTCTGTATTTTGTTTTAAACATAATTAAGGGTTGACTGAATGGAGCCAGGAACTACAGGCTACATATTACTGTTATGTTGCCAGCTGATGGTATGTCTAGATACAGCAGGTCCCAGTGTGAAATCTGGCTTGATAGATCATATTTTGTTTGCCTTTCCCTTGTGTAGTAAACTTCTTTTTTATTCTTAACTCCAGATCCCTGTTACATTGCCACTTCACCGAAAACAACAACAAAAAATCATCTGTCGAGCTAGATGTCATCTTGGGATTTGACTTGTCCAGTCATAATGTCAGCTGAGATCATAACTCACAGTCTTTCCCATGAACTTACATCAAATCCTCAGGATCAGTTGCAGTTGGACCAGACGGACAGGAAACCAAGCAGGCAAAGGAAAAAAACTTGACCATCATGTAAATCAGAGGCAGCCAACTAAACATCTCAGAGCACAAAAAACCCAGTCCACCATTGGCCACACCAGGCAATATCGTTTTCCATCTCTGAGCACAAGTTTAATTTGCTCTGATCTCGGAGGCCAATGGGAAGTCTCCCTAATGATCTCCCTTCCCTCTGGATGACTTCAGTTAAGCACAACTTGTAGATTACATCTTTACGATAACAATAACATCTCATTAGTTTCTTCTCTTTCAAGTCTGAAGTAGCGATCTCCTGGGGCACACAGACCAGGGAGTAGCCTGTTTCCAGGCCTTGGTTAGAGTTTGGATGGAAAACCAATTAATGACTTAAGGTGGGGCAAGTGATTTATTAAGCCAACCTCCCTCTGCATAGTATTCAGTAAGCTTTCTGAATATTCTCTGAAACACAGACAGGAAATCTTCATAAATATTAAATTAACAGAAAGTGAATAATCTCCAACCAGGAATCTGCTTCATGTTTGAGATTAATGTTGAGGTAGCAACAAGTACATCTGCTTTTACAAAACTCAAAGTTTTTAAAACAGCACACTCGAGCAGAATTTGATGAGAAGACTCTGGCTGGATACATCCAGCAGAATAAAAATAAACTCAGTTTGCTTCAGAGAAAACCTCAGGACAGCTGCTGGAAGCTGTGACGTGAGCTCCAGGGATTTGCTGATGACGGTGAAGCAGTGAAGGACGGACACAGCCTCTGCCGAACTGCGACGCGTTCCTGTCTCAGCAAATCTTCTCGAGCAGGCAACCACACTTTCCTGTCTCGAATCCCCGCACCAACAAGGCCTCTCCACTCACAACGATGCCTGAGAAACTGCTCAAGTCTTAAAGAGGCAAAGTGATCGTCATGAGAGAATGGAGCTTCCTGGATATAAATGTCCACTGCTTCTCCTGACTGCACTCAGCTTCACAGTCCCACTTTGGTTAAAACTCGGCATATGGCAAGTCATCGATTCGTGAGAGAAATCAGCTCCACAGCCTCGACACCTCTCTCTGGAATTTTTCTTTCGCTCCTATTTCACATTCCATCACTGAATCATCTGCAGCAAATCATTTCCTATCTGCACTCCCTTCACAAACTACCTCCTTTTCACAAGGTGATGGGTTCTTTTCCTTAATTCATTCACGGGATCAGGGTGTCACTGGCCAGGTGGCATTTAATGCCCATCCCTAATTACCCAGAGGGCAGCTAAGAGTCAACCACATTGCTGTAGGTCTGGAGTCACATGTAGGCCAGACCAGATAAGGATGGCAGCTTCCTTCCCTATGGGACATTAGTGACCCAGATGGGGTTTTCCTGATAATTGACAGTGGTTATGTGGTTGCCATTATTCCAAATTTTTTATATATTTCAAATTTCACCAACGCCATGCTAGGATTCCAACCTACGAACCTCAGGATTGCTAATCTAACGAGAAATTTGTTGTTAGGGTCAGAGATCAGAATGCCAACATGAACTCGATTGGGTGAGCTCATTCTTAGCCACAAAGCGAGTCTATTTCTAACTGAACCAACCACTTTAGTTATTTATTGGACATGGGCTTCACTAACATTTACTGCCCATCCCCAATTGCCCAGAGAGCAGTTCAGAGTAAACTACATTGCTGTGGGTCTGGAGTTACATGGAGGCCAGACCAGGGAAGGATGGCAGTTTCCTTCCCTAACGGACATCAGTGAACCAGATGGGTTTTTCCGACAATCAACAATGGATTCATGGTCATCATTTGACTCTTAATCTCAGATACTTAATTTGAATTCCACCATCTGCCGTGGATTTGAACCTGGGTTGTCAGAACATTCCCTGGGTCCTTGGGTTAACAATCCAGCAATAATACCACCAGACCATTGCTTTCCTTCTTGCCAATTTGCAGATCCTAGTGTCTCTCACTGAAATGCCCTTTCTTTGTCATGTTGACTAATTGAGCACGAGGGGCCTCATATTGAATTGCATGCTCCTCTCGGCCAGCACACAAACACAACTATCAGCCGTGTCAACACTCTCTGACCGACAGTGTGCCCTGAACCCACCGATCAATCACCCACTGTACTCAAACAGAAAAATAACAAAAGGAGAAAGCCATTGACCAATGAGAAACATACTCTCCATAAGCTCATCCTGATGTCTGAACGTCCCATTGAACTATGAGGTAGCATCACCAGAACATCTTTCCAAAATGAGGGAATAAATGAGCATTAACCACAATCTAGGAACAAAAAAAAGGATTAAACACCTTCAGGAGAGTCTGAACTCTGATAGTGAGTCGAAATCTTTCCTTTCAGGAGGAGGCCATTCAGTCTATCTTTCCCATGCCAGCTCACTGCAAGAGCTGCCTAATCCATGCCCCTGTGCATCTTCCCATAACCTTCCAAACATTTGGCTGGGAGTGGGGAATGTGGGGGAATGTAGTGGCAATGATCCATTATCCATTACTGCTCCACAGATGCTGCCTGAACTGCTGTGCTTTTCCAGCACCACTAATCCAGAATCATTATCCAGAATCCCAGGATCATAAAGAACAAAGAACATTATAACACAGGAACAGGCCGTTCGACCCACCAACACTGTGCTGACCAAAACCCTTTTGCCTCTATACAGTCCATATCCCTCTACTCCCTGTCTATTCATGTGTCTGTCATGATGCCTCCTCTGGTAACCCATTCCAGGCACCTATCACCCTCTTCTCAAATCTCCTTTAAACTTACCCCCTTTTACCTTAACCCTATGTCATATAGTAGTTGACATTTCTACTCTGGGAAAAGGAACTATCCATGCCCCTCATAATTTTGTAAACTCTATCAGGTCGCCCCACTGCCTTCGACGTTCAAGTGAAAACAAACCAAGTTTGTCCAATCTCTCCTCATAACTAATACCCTCCAAACTGGGTACCATCCTGGTAACCGTGCCTGTACCCCCTCCAAACACTCCACATCCTTCTGTGGCGAGCAGAACTCAACACAATATTCCAAATGTGGCCTAGCTGAACGTCTATACAGCTGCAACATGACTTGCCAACCTTTACTCCATGCCCCGACTGATGAGGGGAAGCATGCCAGGTGCCTTCTTGATCACCGTATCCATGTCTGTTGCTACTTTCAGGGAGCTGTGGGCCTAGATCCCTCCGTATGGCCATGTCCCTCCTGCATTAGATCTTCTAAAATGCATCACTTTGGACTTGTCTGGATTAAACTTCATCTGCTATTTCTTCACCCAAGTCTCCAGTCTGTCCATATCTTGCTGTATCCTCAGACAATCCTCCTCACTACCTGCAGCTCCCCCAATCTTTGTGTTATCCACAAACTTACTAATCAGGCCACATACATTCTCCTCTAGATCATTATATTACAAACAACAGCACTGATCCCTGTGGAACACCAACGGCCACGGATCTCCAGTCAGAAAAACACCCTTCCACCACTACACTCTGTCTTCCATGACTAAGCCATAATTCTGTATCCATCTTCCCAGCTCACTGCAGAGCCCATGTGACTTCCCTTCTGTATCAGTCTGCATGAGGAACCTTGTCAAAGGCTTTGCTAAAGTCCACACAAACAACACCCACTGTCCTACCCTCCTCAGACATCTTTGGCACTTTCTCAAAAAATGGCATCAATTTGAGACATGACTTCCTTCGCTCAAAGCTATGCTGCCTATTGCTAATAAGTCCGCATTTTTCCAAATGTCAACAAGTCCTGCCCCTAAGAACCTTCTCCAATAATTTCCCAACCACTGACGTAAGGCTCACTGGCCTGTAATTTTCCAGATTATCCGTGCTTCTTAAACAAAGTAACAACATTGGCTATTCTTCAATCCTCTGGGACATTGTTTGTATCCTCTTTAGTCGCAGGCATTCACAAGAGTTTCATACAAGGCCCCAGCAATTTATTCCCTCATCTCTCTCAGTGTTCTAGGATAGTTCCCATCAAGTCCCTGGGAACTGGCTACCTTAATGTTTTTCAAAACACCCACCATCTCCTCCTCCTTTATATCAACATATGCCCTCCCGGGACTCATCATCCACCATGTCCTTCTCCTTCATGAATACTGATGTAAAATATTTGTTATGGACCTCACCCACTTCCTCACCCCCACACATAAATCCCCTTCTTTGTCCAGGAGTGGACCTGCCCTTTCCATAGTTACCCTCTAGCTCCTTATATATGCATAAAAGACCTTGATTTCCATTAATCCTGTTTGCCAATGTCATTTCATGGCTCCTTTTAGCCCTCCTAACTCCTCGTTTAAGTAATTTAATGGTCTGTGGAACATGGGTTCCAATTGGTGGGCTGAATGGCCTCTTTCCATCCTGTCACTTTTCTCCGGCTTCTTTGGAATGCCAGAATGGCAAATGGTGCAATTTGAGTCGGATAATAATCCTGAACTTGGAGTTGTTAGCCTTGTAACAACCACAAAACCACTGTCAATCATGGTAAAAACCCATCTGATTCATTAACATCCTTCAGGGAAGGAAGCTGTCATCCGGACCTGGTCTGGGCTCCACAAGACTCCAGACCTAAAGTGATCTCACAAATATTTATAGACGCACTGTAGAAAGCAGCCCATCTGGATTTATCGCAGCGTGATACAGCAACCATTCTTCCCAACACCGCAAGAAACTGCAGAGAGTGAGAGAACACAGCCCAGTCCATCCCATAAACCAGCCTCCCATCCACCGACTCCGTCTACATTTCCCACTGCCTCGGGAAACAACCATCATCAAAGACCCCTCCCACCCCGGGTATACTCTCGTGCACTCTCTTCCATTGGGCAGAAGATATAAAGGTTTGTATACACGTATGAACAGATTGAAGAACAGCTTCTTCCCTGTGGTTATCAGACTACTGAATGGACCAATCAAATGTGAGTGCTGATCTCTCTCAGCACTCTCTCGGCAACTGGAATACTGCTCTGTTCTGTTACCCTGATGCACTGGGATTGTACAATCTGCCTGTAAAGCACATAAAACAACACTTTCCATTGTAGCTCGTTAATCGGGACAGTCACAAATCAAATTAAGCCAAATGTGGTTGTCTCTCTGAAATGACCTGGAGGGTCACTCAGTTTAGGGACAATGAATACCACCTTTGCCTGGAATGCCCACATTCCAAACAAGAATAAAGAAAAGAAACCTCGTTCTTCTGTCCTGGGTCAACCTTATTGGAATTCCTAATGGAATCAAATTCCATCACCTGTTCAAGTTAAGCATTCCAGATCTCGCCCCCATTCACCCAGTTTGAACAATTAATCTCTTTGACAATGAAAACTCCCAAAGCAACGTCAGATGCTATTATAACAGAATTAAATGAGAGGAAGAATACAGGGAGTCAGTATGAGCAAACTGCCAACACTGAGATTAACACAGAAACATATGCTCAAGAACTAAGTTTAGCTCCATCAGGAATTTCTAGTTTTGAGCTCTGCTCAGACTGAAGGGGCACTCCTTAAGGCCACTTCCCTGTTCTGTTTGGACACGTTTGCAGCTCTTGTTGTTGTAGTAAACAGGCTGTTTTGCAGTTTCTTGGCATATGTCCAAGCCTATGATTAGGAAAGGGATGGAAAACCACAGGACGTGGTGGAAATAGAGTCCTCGATAGGCAACTGAGGTGTGTCTGTGCGTGTCTGTCCATCTGTGTCCATGCCTGCATTTGATTTTATGTGCGTGTGTCTGTATGTGACTGTGTGTGTCAGTGTTTATGTGTGTGTCTGCTTGTGTCTTTGCATGTGTGTGTGTCTGTGTGTGTGTGTCTGTTTGTCTGTGTGCGTGTGTGTGTCTGTGCCCGTGTGTGTGTGTCTGTGTCTGTGAGTGTGTCTGTGCATGTGTGTGTGTCTGCGCGCATGTGTGTGTCTGTGCGTGTGTCTGTGCGTGTGTGTGTGTGCGTGTGTGTCTGTGTGTGTGTCTGTCTGTGCATGTGTGGTGTGTGTCTGTGTGTGTTTGTGCATGTGTGTGTGTCTGTGTCTGTGCGTGTGTGTGTCTGTGTCTGTGCGTGTGTGTGCATGTGTGTGTGTGTGTGTCTGTGCGTGTGTGTCTGTGCGTGTGTCTGTGTCTGTGCGTGTGTGTGTGTCTGTGCATGTGTGGTGTGTGTCTCTGTGTGTGTTTGTGCATGTGTGTGTGTGTCTGAGTCTGTGCGTGTGTGAGTGTGTCTGTGCATGTGTGTGTGTCTGTGCATGTGTGTGTCTGTGCGTGTGTGTGTGTGTCTGTGTCTGTGCGTGTGTGTGTCTGTGCATGTGTGGTGTGTGCATGTGTCTGTGCATGTGTGTGTGTCTGAGTCTCTGTATCTATGCGTGTGTGCGTGTTTGTCTATGCGTGTGTCTGCACGTGTGTGTGCCTGCGTGTGTGTGCCTGTGCGTGTGAGTCTGTGCATGTGTCTGTGTGTGTGTGTGTCTGTGCATGTGTGTGTGTCTGAGTCTCTGTATCTATGCGTGTGTGTGTCTATGTGTGTGTGTATCTGTGCATGTGTGTCTGTACGTGTGTGTGTCTGTGTGTGTGTGTCTGCGCGCGTGTGTCTGTGCGCGTGTGTGCGTGCGCATGTGTGTGCCTGCGTGTGTGTGTCTGTGCATGTGTGTGTGTGCATGTGTGTGTGTGCATGTGTGTGTGTGCATGTGTCTGAGTCTCTGTATCTATGCATGTGTGTGTATCTGTGTCTGTGCGTGTGTGTGTGTGTGTGTGTGTGTGTGTCTATGTGCACGTGTGTGTGTCTTTGCATGTGTGTGTGTCTGAGTCTCTGTATCTATGCGTGTGTGTGTCTATGTGTGTGTATCTGTGCATGTGTGTCTGTGCGTGTGTGTGTCTGTGCGTGTGTGTGTGTCTGAGTCTCTGTATCTATGCGTGTGTGTGTCTGTGCGTGTGTGTGTGTCTGAGTCTCTGTATCTATGCGTGTGTGTGTCTATGTGTGTGTGTATCTGTGCATGTGTGTCTGTGCGCGTGTGTGTGTGTGTGTGTGTGTCTGCGCGCGTGTGTGCGCGCGCATGTGTGTGTCTGTGCGTGTGTGTCTGTGCATGTGTGTCTGTGCATGTGTCTCTGTGCATGTGTGTCTGTGCATGTGTCTGAGTCTCTGTATCTATGCATGTGTGTGTATCTGTGTCTGTGCGTGTGTGTGTGTGTGTGTGTGTCTATGTGCATGTGTGTGTGTCTTTGCATGTGTGTGTGTCTTTGCGTCTGTGTGTGTCTGAGCATGTGTGTGCGTGTGTCTGTGCATATGTGTGTGTGTCTGTGCCTGTGTGTGCGTGTGTGTGTGTGCGCGCGCGCCTGTGTGTGTAGGGGGGGGCGCGGGGGAGGAGGATATGGGCACCTGAAGGCATTTCCCTTCCAGTTGATGGACAGTCTGTTATTCTTGGCAGCCTCAGCAATGCAGTGCTCTTTGCCCCAGGGTTTTCCATTGTGTGCACATTTCTATATTACAGTATTCCTGAAATATGTTGCAGCAAGTCTCAAACTAATGCTTTGCAGCTCAAACCCAGGGCAAGAAGCACCTTCAGTTTGGCACAATGTCAGTTTTACTGAAAGAGGAGCAATAATGCAGAGGGAAGGCTAATGTGTCCAACAGCTGGAGAAGCAGCATCTGTTCTGGGAGGGACATTAAGGGTGTGTCTGTCCTGGATTCAGTGTAGAGGGAGCTTCTCTCTGTATCTAACCCCATGTTGAGCCTGTCCTGGGAGTGTTTGGTGGATTCAGTGTAGAGGGAGCTTCTCTCTGTATCTAGCCCCTCTAATAGTATACCTGAAAAATCAGAATCTACTCAAGCAGAGTGAGCGTGGCTCCATGACAGGAAACATTCAGTGTGATAAACCTATTCAAGTTTTTATGAGGAGGTCACAAGCAGAGTAGATAGAGGGGAACCAGCAGATGTGTTGCGTTTGGATTTTCAGAAGGTGTTTGACAACGTATCTCACAAAAGGTTAAGTTATGAGACAAGTACCCATGTTTTTGGAGATAGTAGTACATTAGTATTGATAGAGAATTAACAGGAAACAGAGAGTGCGGAAAAGGGGCTATTTTTCAGATTGATGACCTGTACCCAGTGGGGTCCCACAGGGATCAATGCTGGGACCACAACAGATTACAATATATATTAACGTCTTGCAGGAAAGAAGTGAAGGTACTGTGGCCAAATTTGCAGATGATATAAAAAATTGTTGGAAAGGCAGGTTGTCAACTCAAGAACTACAAACCTGCGTATCCAGAAAACCGACAAACACTGACCAAATACTTAACGTCACCAGCAACCATCCCAACACACACAAACGAAGCTGTATCAGAACACTATTCCAATGAGCCACCACACACTGCAGCACAGACGAACTTCGGAAAACAAGGAGAACTACCTATACAACGTATTCAAGAAGAACGGAT
The DNA here is from genome assembly GCF_020745735.1 of Hemiscyllium ocellatum. Taxonomy (NCBI): domain Eukaryota; kingdom Metazoa; phylum Chordata; class Chondrichthyes; order Orectolobiformes; family Hemiscylliidae; genus Hemiscyllium; species Hemiscyllium ocellatum. Next base: position 2,624,665 of record NC_083426.1, on the reverse strand, counting down.
ACTCAAAAAATACAGTCCGCAGATTCCTCAAGAACAAACCACGACAAGCAGACCAAACACAGCCAGAAACCCTAACCACCTTACCATACATCAAAGAAGTTTCAGAAATGACAGCCAGACTACTAAGACCCCTCGGAATCCTAATAGCAGACAAACCCACCAACACTCTCAAACAAAAACTAATAAACTTAAAAGACCCAGTACAACGCATGGACAAAACCAACGTCATCCACAAAATTCCATGCAAGGACTGCCACAAACACTATGTAGGACAGTCAGGAAGAAAGTTAGCCACCAGGATACACGAACACCAGCTAGCCGCAAAAAGACACTACCCTCTCTCCCTCGTAGCCCTACACACGAATGAAAAAAGCCACCATTTTCACTGGGACAACACATCTATCCGGGGACAGGCTAAGCAAAGACATGCCAGAGAATTCCTAGAGGCCTGGCACTCCAACCACAACGCCATAAACAAACACATAGATCTAGATACCATCTGTCAACCCCACAGAAAATGAACAGGAAATGACATCACCACAAACCCCAGGAACCCCATCCAGGACAACATATAAATAGAAAGCAGGAGACAACAGCTTCGCTTCACTTGGAGGTCGCCACTGATGATGTTACCCAGCCAGGTAATGAAACGTCTGGATATCAAACCTACAGCTCAGCGAGCAAACCTACACCCTAAACCTCAACCTGAGCTACAAACCTTCACAAACCTTGCAAGGATGAGATAGAGCTGAAAATGTGTTGCTGGAAAAGCGCAGCAGGTCAGGCAGCATCCAAGGAACAGGAGATTCGACGTTTCGGGCATAAGTCCTGAAGAAGGGCTTATGCACGAAACGTCGAATTTCCTGCTCCTTGGATGCTGCCTGACCTGCTGCGCTTTTCCAGCATAACATTTTCAGCTCTGATCTCCAGCATCTGCAGACCTCAATTTCTTCTCAAGGATGAGATAGATTCTTGATCAGTTCGAGAATCGAGGGGAAAGGGCCGGAAAGTGGATGTCAGGAATGTCGGATCAACCCTGATCCTATTGAATGGCTGAGCAGGCTCAAGGGGCCGAATGGCCTCCTCCTATTCCTGTTTCCTAGGGTCTAGCCCAGCGTGCAAAGTGTCAGTAACAGTTGACAAATAATACATCCTCTGACTTTGAGAAGTATGACTTCATGAAGCCATGTTTTCACTGTTTCCAGCAATAACCATGTGGTATTATTGAGTGGCATTGAGTGAAATGGTATTGATGACAGTCAGTGTATTCTTGCCATCGTCAGCACTGAGCTGTGAATCCTGGAGTGGCCATGTGCTTCTGCCTGCCCCCCTCCTCAGCAGCAGGGTTCACTCTCACTGACCCCCAGAGGCAGCTCATAGAATCAGACAGCAGAGGAGAGGCCCTTTGGCCCATTGAGTCTGCACCAACAAAGACTGGGTGGTGCTGGAAAAGCACAGCAGGTCAGGCAGCATCCGAGGAGCAGGAAAATTGACGAAAAGCCCTGATGAAGGGCTTTTGCCCGAAATGTCAATTTTCCTGCTCCTCGGATGCTGCCTGACCTGCTGTGCTTTTCCAGCACCACTCTGATCTAAACTCTGGTTTCCAGCATCTGCAGTCCTCATTTTTGCCTACCAACAAAGACTGCTCCAGTCCTACTTCCCAGCTCGTGGTCCACTGTTTTGTTATGTTGTGACATGTCAAGTGCTCATCTACATATATTTTTAAAGGTTGTGGTGTTCCCTGTCCCAACCTGTATCCTTCCAGGCACCAAACACCTTCGGAAATGGTCAGTCTCAACCCCAAGTCAAAGCAAATAGAATTGGCAACTTGAACAACTCCGTCCACTGAACCACAGCAAGCAGGGCAGCAAATCTCTCAACAAATCTAATACAATCAGTGAATCAGACTAAAAATCCAAGCTCAGGAACATCGAGATTTCACCACAAGACTCAAGAATTCATCTCACAATCAACCCAGTTTCCAACCTTTCACTGACAGTAAAATGTCCCTTTGCAAAGATTGTTATGATATTGGGAATTACAAACAAAACTGCCTTTTACCAGGATCAGAACATAACACAGGAAGGAGCCACTCAACCCATCTTTCCTGTACTGACTCTGACAAACGTATCCAATCAGTCTCGCTTGACCCAATCTGTTTGCACCAGACCCCTGCAGTGTCCTTATTTTCAAGAATTTACCTTTTCTTTCCATTTTGTAAGTTACCTTTGAATCTGCTCACACTATCCTTTCTGGTCGCTACCCTTCTTGTTAAAAATATCAAGTTTTAAATACCTTTACAAAGACGTATGTACACGGTCTTTATCGCAGAGTGTTTCATTCTCTCTCGTGTCTTCACAAAAATAAAACTGCTGTCACCACAACTCAGACACGAGATCTAAAGAGGACAGCCTGATGCACCGTGACCCAACATGGTATTAGTCCCTCCCCCAGATCCACGGTGAGGAGCAATATTCCCGATTTCAGTTTCAACTTCCTCAATCAGGCAACCAGTTGGTAGAGACTGAGATGTACAAAGTGAGATGAAACTACATCTGTGCAACAAAATCTCAGATCAGCCACAATGCCCAGCAGTCAGCTGTCTCCTACTCAAAAGCAAAGTAGGCAAGTTATAAAAAATCCAACTTCCCCCATTCTCAAAAATCACTGGGAAAAATATATAGCCTCAAAAGGGGAACTTAAGGAATCTCCCCCATTATAAAGGAATGTCCCTAATCAAACAAGAACAAGTGGCTAAAGATGTAGCTATTAGGGTGAGGGAAGCATCCCAAATGGTCTCGCGACTAAACATAGCGTTGTTCTAAATTTAAAACTGCCCCTTGACCAAACCTCTCTGCTTCTTCCATAAGCCAGGTACAGACTCCCCTATCCTCATCGGTCTGAACTTGAGCGTGAGGTTGGACAAGCTAAGACTTCTGTCTTAAGAGCAGAGGAGGCTGAAGGGGAATGTTATAGAGGTGTATAAGATCATGAGAGGCATGGGTAGGGTGAATGCACTCAGTCTTTTTCCCAGGGTTGGGGAATCGGTGTCTAGAGGGCGTCAGTTTAAGGTTAGAGGGGAAAGAATAAAAGGGAACCCAAGGGGCAACCTTTTTTACACAGAGGGTGGTACACATATGGAATGAGCTGCCAGTGGAAGTGGTTGAGGAGGGTACATTAACAACATTTAAAAGGCAGTTGCAAAGGATTAGAAAGATATGGACCAAATGCAGGGAAATGGGGTTAGTGTGGATCGGTTTGGGCTAAAGGGCCTGTAGGATTGTATGACTCTCTATTCTGGGATGTTCCCATCCTTTCTCAATGTTTTAGAAAAACTGGAAGCTGGACTGGAGAAATTCCAACAGGGAATTAGGAAAGGCATTAGCTAGACAGAATAGCCTCATTGAAAGACCAGGCAGTGGAAGGGGAGGTTCTTGCCGAATGGGGTCAACCTTTTGAGCAGAGTATGGAAGTTAGTAGATGAACGATAGAGAGATAATTTAACTTTGTCAAATGGTGAATGTGGAGATAGGTTAAGACAGCAAACTCAAATGGGATTTTGCTTGATTATTTAGCAGAGCTGATGACTAACAGGGATGGGCACAAGTAATATCTGGGATTTTACCATGTTTGAGACCAAAATGGCCTTTTCCAATCTTGTGCACCCTCACCTTTCCCTGTGACCCTGAAGCATCAGGACAAGACCTCTGTCTAACCCTCATGACTCATCGTTCAGCTTTGAGTCGTTGCCTTTCCCAGTTTGATCATTCAGAGACCCAGCAGCTCAGGCAGGAGGATGTTAAACAGGAAATGTTTTTAATCCTTAAAAAAAAGCCCAAGAGTCTACGATTCTTGTTCACGAGAGTCAAAACTGCGATAAATCAGAGTAATATACAATTCAAAGAATAGCAAGCCCAGTTTCTGATCTGAAGTGAAAGTAAATACTGAGGCTCGGCACTTGCTCACGATTCAAGTACATTGCATAGAGAGTGAAGGAGCTTCCATCTATACACAGCACTATCACATCCTCACGGTGCCCCAGTGCACTTCAGCAGGTAATGGAGTAGTTCCGAAGTGCAGATGGTGTTTAAACAGAGAAAGAGGGCAGTCAATCTTTGCGGACAAAACCCCATAAACAATAGATGAGATAAATGACAACTGTTGTATTAGGCACTTTGGCTGGGGGGAGGTGAGGAAGGGAGTGGATCAGGAGGCCAGAAACTGAGTAAATCCTGAGACATAAACCTGTCAGGATGGGACATGCTGTAAAGAAAAATAATCACTGCAAACTGAAAGCAGCAATACCTTCCTAATTAATGATTTGATCACCTCTATCTTTGCTGGTTCATACCAATCTGTTTATATCCTCTAACTTCCAATCCCATTCCCAGGGAGATACTTATCCTGTGTTGTTTTGAATCAGTTAATCCATCCCAGCAGGAACTGGATGGCTGTTTCACAGATTCACCATTCTGAGGACACGTTTCATTCGCTTCTAATCTCGATCTTTGGACTGATTTTCGTTCATTTCCTCACTCTCTGCACTGGCAGCTTCAGATAGAAACCAAGAAATAGCAACAGCTTTACTGTTAACACAGGGGGGAGAGGGAATGTGAGACAATTCAACACCAACTCCACATGGTAAGAGGCAATATCTCCATCAATCCTTCCTCCAGTAACCCGCATTCTTTGGTGTCTGGCTAGGATGGGGAGTGGGGAGAGTGAAAGGTAGTTCATTTGGAAAAGGGGCTGGAGGACCCCCAGGCTTGAGGAACTAGCAACCAAAATGCCCATTTACTTAAAGCCTTATCAAGCTATCAACAGATCTCAAAGACATCAGATCTACAGATTACTTTATGAAGAACTTAGGGGGAGCTTTCTAAAGAGTCTCAAGTCAGGAATTTGGTGTAACTGAGAATTCAGTGCACAGGTTCCGAATGATGTGTGTTTAATGGCTGCAATTAGTGGGCGGCATGGTGGCACAGTGGTTAGCACTGCTGTCTCACAGCGCCTGAGACCCGGGTTCAATTCCCGACTCAGGCGACTAACTGTGTGGAGTTTGCACGTTCTCCCCGTGTCTGCGTGGGTTTCCTTCAGGTGCTCCAGTTTCCTCCCACAGTCCAAAGATGTGCAGGTCAGGTGAATTGGCCATGCTAAATTGCACTGTAGTGTTAGGTAAGGGGTAAATGTAGGGGTATGGGTTGGTTGCGCTTCGGCGGGTCGGTGTGGACTTGTTGGGCCGAAGGGCCTGTTTCCACACTGTAAGTAATCTAATCTAATCTAACCAATCACACATGGAATCATAGTTTTTGTCTCTAAACTCAACTTGTTGTCACTTTACTCAATCAATGAGATTACAGAGATATGGATCCACAGATGATGCGCCATGACTGCAGTGGGTGGGAGTTTCTGGAGAGCACTGGGATTCCAGGCAACTATATGAGTGGCTCGAGCAACTTATTATTGAGCTGGAACCTGAGCTGTCCACATTGTGTGGCATCAGGAAAGAGGAGAGTTGTCAGACACTTTGATCCAGGAGGCAGTCACATGACTCAGTGAAGCAGGGAGTTGGTCAATGGTCAAGGACTGCAGCATGTGACCTTGAGAGAGGCAGGTGGAGCAGGGAGTGGTAAGGAACCTCAATGCTTGACCTTGACCAACTAACTCATGTGTGCATGAGAACATTGAATGGGGTGGAGGTGGGGTTTGAAAAGGACTCTGGTAATGGTAGGAGACAAGTCCAGTGAGGGGGTAGGCACTGTTCTCTAGAGCCACAATCAGGAACTTTAAAGGCTGTGTTGCCTGTGTCGCCTAGTGCCAGAGTTAAAGACATCATCGCCTGTCTGGATATGTTCATCACGGGGCTAGGAAAGTCTTCAGCTGCTGTGAATCACACAGGAACTGATGACCCAGGCAGAACAAGGAACCCTGAAAAGATTTGAGCGTTCAGGTTTAAACTAAACACTGAACCTAAAAGGCAATAATCTCTGGGTTGTTACCTGAGCCGCATAGATAATCATTAGCATCAGCAAGGCCTCAGGTCTCCCCTGACAGTGCCGCACTCCTGTAGTAAGCATTCTGCTGTTGGCCGAAATGATGGGGTTTGAAGCCACAACGCTCTGATTCAGGGTCTAGTGAGTCACCATTGAGTGAGTCAGAGCTGACAAACTCTCCAATAGCAGCACGCACAAAACTTGAGGGAAGCAATTGGCTTGAAATGTTGGTGCACAGTAACTCTCTTTGTACATGAAAGCGCAGCGATAGCTTATAAAAAGATCTGCGTGGGTGGGGTTACGACATAGAAATAGAGATGGACAGAGTTTCTAATCTCACTTTCCCCCCTCACCTTCCCCTTCCGTTGCCTTTATTTATTCACACAGGAACATCACTGGCTGGTCCAACATTTACTGTAGGCAAGGCCGTACTTGACCTTCCAACTTTCTTCTACAGCATTAACCCCAGCACTTTTCCACCTCTCTTCACTCCCAAAGAGTAACCTTGGACTCAAAACTCGGTTCCTCTCTCTCTACAGTTGCAGCCACACCCGCTACGGTTCTCTACCACTTTCTGTTTTTATTTCAGATTTCCAGGAAGCATATTACTTTGGCTTTGGTACAGGTAATTAGTAAAAACAACTAAGCAACCTTCACTACGTGGGTAGTACAGTGGCTCAGTGGTTAGCACTGCTGCCGCACAGCACCAGGGACCCAGGTTCAATTCCAGCCTCAGGCGACTGTCTGTGTGGAGTTTGCACATTCTCCCCGTGTCTGCGTCTGTGTGGGTTTGCTCCAGTTTCCTCCCACAGTCCAAAGATGTGCAGGTCAGGTGAATTGGTCATGCTAAATTGCCCATAGTGTTTGGTGCATTAGTCAGGGGTAAATATAGGGTAGGGGAAAATGGGTCTGATGGGTAACTCTTCGAAGGGTTGATGGAGACTTGTTGGGCTGAAGGGCCTGTTTCCACACTGTAGGAATCTAGCCTTTTATAGATACTAGGCACTTGTTAGTATCTGTTACACTAATTCTGCCTTTGGAGGAAACTCAGAAAAAACGTAAATTAAGAAAGTAGGGTGATTATAATTAGACACACCACACACCAGAGGGTTTACAAATGGTGCTAATTACACTAATCAGTGGGGACAGTGATGTGACCCACTCTGATAATTCCTCATGACGGAGAGGCACTGCTGGATGCGCTGATGAAATCATGGACCTGTTCAGGTAGATGTGAGAGATCTCGGCCTGAAACTGGAGGGACATCATTCTCCAGAATATCAAGAAAGAACAGTAACACACAAAACACATTCACTCAATGTCCAATCAGATTATATATCCATCAGGACAGCAAGGGAGGGAGAGGTGGAAATGAGGATTGGGAAACAGAAAACACTGAGGGGAGGAACATGGTAAGAGGAGGGTCAAGGAAGGGACTGGGGAAATAGGAGTCGAGAGTGTGGTGCTGGAAAGGCTGCCTACTTGTGGAACGTTTCAGAGAACACCTCTGGGACATCCGCACCAACCAATCCAACCACCCCGTGGCTGAACACTTTAACTCCCCCTCCCACTCTGCCAAGGACATGCAGGTCTTTGGCCTCCTCCATTGCCAGACCATGGCAACACGACGCCTGGAGGAAGAGTGCCTCATCTTCCGCCTAGGAACCCTCTAACCACAAGGGAAGAATGCAGATTTCTCCAATTTCCTCATTTCCCCTCTCCCCACCTTATCTCAGTCCCAACCCTCGGAACAGCACCGCCTTCTTGACCTGCAATCTTCTTCCTGACCTCTCCGCCCCCACCCCCTCTCCAGCCTATCACCTTCACCTTAACCTCCTTCCGCCTATCGCATTCCCAACGACCCTCCCCCAAGTCCCTCCTCCCTACCTTTTATCTTAGCCTGCTTGGCACACCTTCCTCATTCCTGAAGGGCTTATGACCGAAACATCGATTCTCCTGCTCCTTGGATGCTGCCTGATCTGCTGCGCTTTTCCAGCAACACATTTTTCAGCTCTGATCTCCAGCATCTGCAGTCCTCACTTTCTCCCTGTTCAGATGAGTGCCTCTTCTTGGGAAGACTCACTAATAGTTTATTATCTTCTAGAATAAACCAGCCAGCTCAGAAAGGAGGACTGATGACAGAACTCCAGCCCAACCCAATCACTACCAGTGGCTGTTTCCACAACACACCCATCACTATCCACTGAACCACAGCATATACACATTAATAATGTTGCTGAACCAAATCTGAATGCACCTCAATGTGCACAGCAGACACTGGAGAATGAGTGAAATGGTTGAAAGGCATTTTATTAAATTGTGCAGCATTACCACAAACAGGGGTGAAGTTATAGAGTCATACAGCACAGAAACAAACCCTTCCGTCCATCTCATCCGCCTCGACCAGACATCCCAATCTGACCTAGTCCCATTTGGAGCATTTGGCCCATATCCCTCTAAACCCTTCCTATTCATATCCCCATTCAGATGCCTTGGAAATGCTGTAATCGTATCAGCTTCCAGCACTTCCTCAGGCAGTTCATTCCATACCCGCACCACCCTCCAGGTGAAACATTTACACCTCAGTGCAGATATGATATGAGACACAAGGTGATTGCTGTAGTGAGGTAGTTTGGGAATGTTTGTTCATTATCAACTGCTGACTGTCTCTACAGTAAGAAACATGGTGCAGTGGGTAATGTCCCTACTTCTGAGCCAGGAGGCCCATGTACAAGGCCCACCTGCTTCAGAGGTGTGTGATAACATTTCTGAACAGACTGATTAGGAAGTTTCCCACTGAGCGAAGGCTTCTTACCTCTCAATAGTGAAGGATTGTGAGAGCCACAGCATGCTGTCAATAATATTCAGGTGTTGCTGTATCTTGTCAGGACAGGAGGGTTTAGAATGCTGGCCCACAACACAGCCGCATTCTTCCTGGCAAGTGGAAACTAATCCCTTAATTGCCGGGTTGATGCTAATATTAATGACTGGCTTCTGGCTGCAAGGAAATCCTGTTGATAAAAACAAACAGGTCCTCTCCTAGGCAGCCATTTTGAACTTTGGTGAAAACCGTGAAATGTTTGTGTATAAATAAAGCTCAAATGCACCTGGTTCGGTGGCCTTGATGCCTATGTTAGAAAAGTCAAGCAGGAACATTTACATTCAGAGTTCAATTTGCATTATTTGTGTTTGGAACCTCCCAAATGGAGCCACTGTCTCCTTCCCCAAATAATTCTTCTCCTCTGGCCTCACTGTTTGCTGCTGAATGTGGACATTACGGAGATGGATTTCTGAAAGTGCAGAGTTTAGCTGAAAATGGCAACACAGGGCCTAACAGAGACTTTGGTACCTTTCAACTGAAGATAGGTGAGCTGAGCTCGGAGTGGGAGATGCACAGGAGAGATCGGTCAGCATTGATTAGATTACTTACAGTGTGGAAACAGGCCCTTCAGCCCAACAAGTCCACACTGACCCTCAGAAGAGCAACCCACCCAGACTCTACATTATTTCCCTACATTTACCCCTGACTAATCCACCTAACACGATGGGCAATTTAGCATGGCCAATTCACCTAACCTGCACACCTTTGGACTGTGGGAGGAATTAAGAATTAACATTAAACTGTAGAAAATTGGATAAATGCAGCATGTGGAAATCTATTACTATGGAAACTGGAGCTATGTTGTTTAAAGAGTTTAACAGATAAAACATGACAATCAGAAACAGCAGCAGGAACTGGAGATGAGGTGTTTACTCACAGTAAGGACAGTTCAGAGAGAGTATATGTTGTGAAAGTTAAAGTTAACTTTAAGTTTCGTGAAGAAGGGCTTATGCCCGAAAGGTCGATTCTCCTGCTCCTTGGATGCTGCCTGACCTGCTGCGCTTTTCCAGCAACACATTTTCAGCTCTGATCTCCAGCATCTGCAGTCCTCACTTTCTCCACAATGTCACTAATGCCCAGGTGTGATCGATCTTGTCTGTATCAGCTGTTTAAAGGGTAGTTCAACCATCATGTGCCTGGGAACTCAGATTTATCTCCTGTTCATCCTGAATGTCTGAGTCTTAAGTATTATATATACAAAATGCAGTGTATATGATTTACAATAACTATCTTCCCTACACCATCGTTATGTTTGTACAGTAAATCTGAATTCTCTTCCATTTCAAACCAACTCTGGAATACTGACACTTATTTTTGTATCTTGGTTGATTCACTCGGTTTATTCTCTATAATATTATGGTCTATCAAGATGCATCATCACAAGGCTCTGGCTTCTCCAGTATCGTCAGAACTCAGATTCTAACAGTGGGAACCAAATAAAACTATCCCGGAACCCCAGTTTCGAAACAATCATAAGACAGGAAATTGGCAATTGCTATCAGCCTGGAGTGGGTGACACACACAGCCAGCAATATGCAACTGTGTATTTCCATCCAATTATTGATTTGTTTCCCCTTTTCATGACAGCACTCAAGGTTCATTGACTCAAACTGAAGTTCAAATACACTACTGATTGCACATTTTAGAGCATGTACAGATCTGGATCTGAAAATTGCTGAGATTCTCCAACATTCTCTCTCTCCATTTCAGAAATAGCAAAGTGGGGAAAGACCAGCAATATTGCCAGGGCTTTTAGCAGCAGCCGAGGCTGAGGCAGGGCACAGACAAAGCAATTAGAAACAGATGCTCTTAGAATCATAGAATCCCTGCAGTGCAGATGGAAGCCATTTGACACATTGAGTCAGCACTAACCCTCTTGGTGATGGACAGAGATGACATTGAGTTGAAAACTCAAAGAGGACTCCGTTGTCAGGAAGAGGCTGAGAGAGTTGGCCAAGATGGGGGTAGGATCGATGGGAAAGAAAGGGTTTGTCATGGGGGTACAGCCTGTGGTTTCCACCTTCCCAACAATGTCTTCCTTAGCTCTGTGCCAACCTGGTGTCCTGGCATATTCTCTTGTGCTAAATGTACAAGGTAAGGGCACCTTGTGGTGCTGACAATCTGGGTGGAGGGAGGGAAGACATTATGATTTAAATTTAAGATAATTGAAATGATTCTTCCACTGACAGAGGGTGGTGGTGGAAAGTTGTTTTTCAGACTGGGATGCCTGTGACCAGTGGAGTGCCACAAGGATTAGTAAGTTTGCAGATGACACCAAAATTGGAGGTGTAGTGGACAGTGAAGTGGGTTACTTTAGATTAGATTACTTACAGTGTGGAAACAGACCCTTCGGCCCAACAAGTCCATACCGACCCGCCAAAGCGCACCCACCCAGACCCATTCCCCTACATTTACCCCTACACCTAACACTACAGACAATTTAGCATGGCCAATTCACCTAACCTGCACATCTTTGGACTGTGGAAGGAAACCGGAGCAAACCCATGTAGACACGGGGAGAATGTGCAAACGCCACACAGTCACCTGAGGGGGGAATTGAACCTGGGTCTTTAGTGCTGTCAGGCAGCAGTGCTAACCACTAGGTCCACTGTGCCGCCCCTCAGATTACAACAGGATCTGGACCAGATGGGCCAATGGGCTGAGAAGTGGCAGATGGAGTTTGATTCAGATAAATGTGAGGTGCTGTATTTTGGGAAAGCAAATCTAGCAGGACTTATACACTTAATGGTAAGGTTGTAGGGAATGTTGTTGAACAAATGACCTTGGAATTCAGGTTCATAGCTCCTTGAAAGTGGAGTCACAGGTAGATAGGATAGTGAAGAAGGTGTTTGGTATGCTTTCCTTTATTGGTCAGAGTATTGAGTACAGGAGTTGGGAGGTCATGTTGTGGCTGTACAGGACATTGGTTAGGCCACTGTTGGAAAATTTGTGCAATTCTGGTCTCCTTTCTATCGGAAAGATGTTGTGAAATTTAAAAGGGTTCAGAAAAGGTTGGAGGATCTGAGCTGTAGGGAGAGGCTGAACAGGCCGGGGCTGTTTTTCCCAGAGTGTCGGAGGCTGAGGGGTGACCTTATAGAGGTTTACAAAATTATGAGGGGCATGGATAGGGTAATAGGCAAAGTCTTTTCCCTGGGATGGGGAAGTCCAGAGCTAGAGGGCATAGGTTTAGGGTGAGAGGGGAAAGATATAAAAGAGACCTAAGGGGCAAATTTTTCACACAGAGGGTGGTACATGTATGGAATGAGCTGCCAGAAGATGTGGTGGGGGATGGTACAATTGCAACATTTAAGAGGCATCTGAATGGGTAGATGAATAGGAAGGGGTTAGAGGGATATGGGTTGGCTGCTGGCAGGTGGGACTAAATTGGGTTGGGATATCTGGTCGGCATGGACGGATTGGACCGAAGGGTCTGTTTCCGTGCTGTATATCTCTATGACTCTATGACAGGAACCTGCAAATCATTTGAATTGCACATTTGACAGACTTGATCTGCGGGCTGAAGGAATGAATCTGAATGGAATTATTCCCTCCCCCTTCTCAACATCACCCCACCCCCAACACACACACACATACCCACCCGCGCCACACACACCACATACATACCCGCCCCACACACACACACACACGCACACAAATACACCTGCCCCACCCACCCCACACACATACACACCCACACCTGCCCCACACACACACACACACAACCACCCCCACACACACCCGCCCAACACATACATACCCACCCCACACACACACACCCGCCCCACACACACACACATCCGCCCCACACACACACACACACCCGTCCCACACACACACACATACCTGCCCCACAAACACACATGCCCCCCCCCACACACACACACACACAAATACTTGCCTCACACATACACATATCGCGCCATACGCATACACATACCCACCCCACACACACATACCCGCCCCCCCGCACACACACACACACCGTACACATACCCGCGCCACACACACATACCCGCCCCAAACACACACCCGCCCCACACACACACAACCACACCCCACACACACACATACCCACCCCACACACACACACACACCCACCCCACACACACACACACACCCACCCTACACACACACACACCCACCCCACACACACACACACCCACCCCACACACACACACACACCCACCCCACACACACACACACACCCACCCCACACACACACACACACCCACACACACACACATACCCACCCCACACACACACACATACCCACCCCACACACACATACCCACCCCACACACACATACCCGCCCCACACACACATACCCGCCCCACACACACACACCCGCCCCACACACACTCGCCCCACACATACACACGCACCCCACACCCACACACACATGCACCCCACACACATACCCGCGCCACACACACATACCCACCCCACACACACCCGCCCCACACACACACATACCCGCCCCACACACTCACCCACATACCCGCCCCACACACACATACCCGCCCCACACACACACACCTGCCCCACACACACACACCTGCCCCACGTACACACACCTGCCCCACGTACACACATACCCGTGCCACACACACGCATACCTGCCCCACACACACCCGCCACACACACACACACACACACCCGTCCCACATACACACACACTCGCCCCACACACACCCGCCCCACACAAACACACACTCGCCCCACACACCTGCCCCACCCCCTACACACACATCTGCCCCTCACACATACCCCTTCTATCACACACACACCTGACTTATCCCACACATACACCCCACTGCCCTCCCCGCACGCACACACCTGCCCTCCCCCCACACCCCACCGCCACCCCCCCCCCCCCCACAACACACACACACACACACACACACAACAAACTCTGGAGGTTGTTCAAGAGTGAGGGAGGAGGAGATGTCAGACATCTCAGTGGTTGTGGAGGGGGGAGGGGTGGAATGTGAGAGCCTGGGTTTGAGGGAGCCTGCTTGGATTTCTCAGTGTAAAATGCTGCAAGTCATAGACAATCCGGAGACTATGGTTTTTCACTGTAAAACTAAATTAGGTTCAAGTCTGACTGAAAACCACCAGACTGAAGGCAGACTGCGAGCCGCTGTTTCTGCAGCTCAGCCTGTTATGGGTGAGACAGAAAGGAAACCTGTCCAGGAACCACCTGTTTTTACTGGTTACCAGGCAAAGCCACTGGGACAAGACCGGAACATTCCATGAAGGAGATGCCGGAGGACAGGAGTTACTTCTCCCTGATCCACGTCAAAGGTTTCTTCCTTTCCAAAAGGAACCAGTTTCATTGGAATGTCACGACTGACAAATGGGTTCTTGTACATTTTCAGCAATCTCTCCCAATGTCCTGGAACCAATTTAATTCTAATGGGCTTGCACACTTTCTTCAATCTTTTACAAGGTATGGCATCGCTGGCCTTCCCAGTATTTATTGCCCATCCCTAGTTGCCCCTTGAGAAGATGGGGATGAGCTGCCTACTTGAACCACTGCAGTCCATCTCCTGTACATGGACCCACAATGCCCTTGGGAAGGGAATTGCAGTATTTTGACCCAGTAACAGTGAAGGAATAGCTATATATTTCCAAGTCAGGATAGGGAGTGGCTTGGAGGGGAACTTACAGGGGGTGGTGTTCCCATAAATCTGCCACCCTTCTCCTTCTAGATAGCAATGGTCATTGGAACGTACATAACGGCTGTGATCTTCAGATCAGAATTATCATCTCAATGTAAATATATTCAAAAGAGTCACCTTCTCTGCTACTGAATCTCAGAGGGTACAGGATTCCAGTTCAATCCCAGAGTCACCTTCAATTAGTAGAATCTGTAATGTGGTTTGACAATTCAAATCGAGTAAACAAAGAAGGTATGTTGGCCAATGGCACTATCCAATCTTTGAAAAGCTTTTAAAATCTGCACCACAAAACACACCAAAACAGTGCTGGGGGATTCCATACACAGGAAACATACACCTGCCCTTCAACAATAAACAGCTTACAACTTCAACAGGGAAAATGCAGCCCTGGAAAGATTGTGTTTATTAATATAAGGAGGACCTCACCAATCTACAGAATATTAAATGGCAGAGTGAAAAAGAAACCTGAGTATTACCTCAGAAAGTAGCAAAACACAAAAAAAAACATTGAGAACAAATACTGAGAAAATGCCAATCCTGGGAGGGAGAAATATTTTGCAACAATCAGCCAAAGACAAAAGCATTTGATGTTGATTGAATTACGAGAAGACACAATGAGAGGATTATTGTAGCAGAAGCGAGGAATTTGATGGGTGCGTTTGTGTAACAGAGGGAGGAGCAGATTCAAATTCAATAGGACAATTCATTTTTGCTCTGCATTGTCCTTTGGTTTGTCTTAACAATACCCATACATTCTGGGCATTAATCCCTCTCACAGGGAGAGTCTGAAAGGCTGTTGTAAGCATTCAGCATTAGTAGAGCTGCATAAACGAAGAAAATATCAAATCTGGCATCTCATTAATACTTCCACAATGTTTCTAATAAGTCAGCAGCAAGTGCAGATCTTTTCAATGTTAACCCTTTCATCTGGGGAATGATTTCAGGACATTGTCTTTGGTGAAAGGTGGTAATATTGGACACAGACATCCCAGAATAAATTCAGATTCTTTCAATACCAAAGCGCGGGCCAGAAAAGGGAAAAAAAATGATATTATAGAGAGGCACCACGTTCAAGACACTTGTACCGTGTGGCCGAGATTAATCGTCACTCACTCACAAGAACAGAGAGAGCGTGGGTGCTGTACAAAATCAAATGTAGCAACAGCATCAGCGCAGTGAATAAATCAGAAAGCAGTTAAAAAATCACCAGGACTGAACCAAATCTTCACCTCCAAACGGTCAATCAAGAGCTTGACTGTAAACACTTAGGAATTCAATTAAACCCAGCTTGGCACAGATTTGATCATTTAGCTGGCTCTGGGCCCTCAGGAACAGGGTAAGAACATCCTGTCCCATAGGAGTTTAACCTGATTCCTGCTGATACAAACACAGAGATACATCCCAGGTGTAAACAGTCAGAGAGATTCTGTGCAGTCATGGAGAACCGGACATGTTCCTGTCAGCACTCGGTGCTGAGTTTTGCTCAAGGGCAATCCTTTGAGAATCTCACCAGCAGTCACTTTACAGCTTCCAATCTAGCAGCGCAATGGAACATGTGGCACTCAGTGACTCTGTATCTAACCCTGTGCTGTCCCTGTCCTGGGTGTTTAATGGGGACAGTGTAGAGGCAGCTTTACTTTGTATCGAACCCCATGCTGTCCCTGTCCTGGGAGTGTTTAATGGGGACAGTGTAGACAGAGCTTTACTCTATCTGAGTTATGTTGTAGTAGCTTGAATCTGGCACCAGTGATGAACATGTTTCATTCCTTGGCCCCAGGAGAAAGATTGGACAGAGGAATTGTTTTTAAAAAGCTATCATTTTCATGGCATCTAGTACATCCTCAGGGTATCTGAAGTGTCTTGCATCTAGTGAATTATTTTCTCAATTTCATTGTCATCATACTGTCTATACCTTGTCTACTATTGACAGCAAAGAGCTAACAGAGTTACTCAATCTCTTTCTGGGAATTTTACTAGAAGGGTAAGTACTGGCCAACTCTAATTCCAACAGCCTGTTTGCACTCAGAGAGGTTCAAACTTCCAACTTTCATCTAAAATGGCATCTCCAACACAGAAGCAGTTCCTCCAGATGGCAGTGAGCTGTCAGTCAGTATTCATAAGACAGCGGAGCAGAGGAGGCCATTCATCCCATCAGCTCTGCTCTAATGTTCAATGAGATCATTGATTAATTTCATTGGTCCCAACCGAATATTGCTGCTTTTTCAATGTGACTCTTGATTCCCTTACTGATTAAAAACCTTTCTATCTCCGCCTTAAATTTACATAATGGCCCCAACAAGTCTCTGTGGTAAAGAATTTCACATGTTCACTTCCCTCTGAGAGAAGAAATTCCTCCTCATCTCTGTCTTCAATAGGTGACCACTCACTATAACTTGATACCCTCTCGTCTTAAACTCTTCCAGAAGGAGAAATAACCCTCTCAAGCCCCTGAAAACTCTTGTATGTTTTACAAGGTCTCCGCTCACTCTTCTAAACTCTAATGAGTACAAGCTCAACTTACTCAACCAATCCTCAGAAAACAATTCCTCCCAGGGGATCCTCCTGGGATCAATTCAGTAAACCTTCTCTGGACTGCCTTCAATACCACACTCTCTCTTCTTGAGAAGGGATTCAAATTGTTCATCATATTACTGGTGTAGTCTGACTATTGCCTTGTACAGTTTTAGAAAGACCTCCTGAATTTTATATCCATTTTCTTTAAAACTAAAAGCCAATCTGCCATTTGCCTATTACCTGCTGAACATGCGTGCAAGTTCATGTACAAGGATTGCCAAATCCGGCCGTCCTGAGGCTTTCTGTAGCCTTTCTCTGTTTAAATAATATTCAGTTCCTCCAGACTTCTGGTTAAAATGCATAATCTCACACTTTCTCAAATTATGTTGCATCTGCCAATTCTTGATGACTCACTTAACCCTGTCTGTATCCCTCTGCAGACTCTGTGTCATCCTCGGCATGCGCCTTCCCACCTGTTTTTGTAACATCCACAAACCTGGTGACAGTACATTCACGTTGCTCATCCAAAGTGTTAATATATATTGTAAATAATTGCAGCCCCAGCACCGATCCCTCTTAGCACTTCACTGGCTATAGGTTGCCATCCTGAAAATGCCCTGCTTATCCCAACATTGTCTTTTATGAGTGAGCCAATCCTCTATCCCTACCAATATGTAACCTCTAACAGCATGGGCCAATATCGTATTAAGCAGCAATGCCTTTTGAAACCCAAATATGTTACATAGAGTGGTTCCCTTAATCTATCCTACATATTACCTCCTCAAAATTCTAGCCACGCTGACACTACCTCAGGATATTATGCATTTTAAATGTTCTGCTATTACATCCTTTATAATAGACTACAACATTTTTCCAATGACAGATGTGTCATTAAAATATGTTCTTGAATTTACAATCTTCTGACTGGAAACAGCCAATCAATGCAGGTACACAGTTTTATAATTCTCATGCAAGGAGGCAGCATTGAAGTGACAGGCTTCTCTCTCATACTAACAACTCCAATGGCTGTTTGCTTCACCTGACCTCATACATCTTTTTACAACCAAAACCTGCTGCTGCCAATTGTTGCAATTGTCGAAGAGATTGGCTTCTGTTGAAAAGCTGCCTTGTTACTTGAAGGATCAAGGAGGAACTCAACATTGAGTACAGACGCTGTGACATCATGTTTCAGTTGTACAAGACATTGGTGAGGTCACATTTAGATACTGTGTACAATTCTGGGTGCCCTGCTAGAGGAAGGATGTTATTAAACTGGAAAGTGCACAAAAAGAGAGACTGAAGGGTTTGAGTGATAAGGAGAGGCTGGAAAGGCTGTGATTTCTTTCCCCGAAGTGTAGGAGGCTGAGGGCTGACTTCATAGTGGTTTATAAAATCATGAGATAAGGCGATTAGTCCAGGCTCATTTCCCTTGGGGTGGGGGTGGGGTGGGTGGGTGGGTTGGTGGAGGGGGGTGACGGAGTCCAAAACTAGAAGTTGTGGGTTTAAGGTGAGGCGAGAAAGATTTAAAAAGGACTTGAAGGTAACTTTTTCACACAGTAGGCTGTGTGTGTCGATGGATCAAGCTGCCAGAGAATCTGGGAGAGGCTGGTATCATTACAACATTTAAAAGGCATCTGGACAGGTACATGGGTAGGTAAGCTTTAGAGGGATTTAAGTCAAACGCTGGCAAATGGGACTTGTTCAGTTTAGGGAAATTGTTCACGATGGACAGGTTGGGCCAAATGGCCTGTTTCTGTGCTGAATAACTCTAATTGTCCATCGCTGTTAAATGAATGGAGCTATCCAGTCTTATTGTGGACTACTCCACCCATGTCATCATTTACATTGTACGGTATGTGTATGGTGTCACAGGCTGAATGGCCTCTTCTGTGCGTTATGTCTCTGGACAATTCTGGAAATATTTGTTGTTATTCTTTCATGGAATGTCAGAATCGCTAACTGGGTCAGTATTTATTACCTGTCCCGAACTGCTCCTTGTGAAGGTGGGGGTGAGCTGCCTTCTTGCATCACTACAGTCCATGTGCTGTGGGTAGACCCACAATGTCTCAGAGGGAGGGAATTCCAGGATTCTGACCCAGCAACAGTGAAGGAACGGTATATATTTCCATGTCAGGATGGTGAGTGGCTTGGAGGGAAACTTGCAGGGATTGGTGTTCCCATGTATCTGCTGCTCTTGGCCCCGCTATTGACTGTTGGTGGTGCCAGGAATGCGCTCACGGTTGTAGATGGTGTGTCATCCAAGTGGGCTGCTTTGTCTTGGATGGTGTCAAGCTTCTTGGAGCTTCCCCCATCCAGACAAGTAGGGGGTATTCCATCAGACTCCTGACTTACGCCTTGTCAGTGGTGAACAGGTTTTGGGGAGTCAGAAGGTATTTATATGGCAAGAGCAGTTAGTTTCTGGTCAATGGTAACCCCGAGAATGTAGATAATGGGGTATTCAGTCCTGGTAATGCCACTGAATGCCTAGGGGTGAAATTGAAATTCTCTCTTGTTGGTGATGGTCATAGCCTGGCATTCGTGTGGCATGAATGTTACTTGCCACTTGTCAGCCCAAGCCTGGGCATTGTCCAGATCTTGATGCATTTGAACCATGGATTCCATCAGTATCTGAGGAGTCATGAATGGTGTTGAACATTGAACAATCATTGATGAACATCCCCACTTCTGACCTTATGATGGAGGGAAAGTCATTGATAAAGCAGCTGAAGATGGTTGGGTCTAGGACACTACCCTGAGGAACTCCTGAAGAGATGGCCTGGAGCTGAGATGACTGACCTCCAGCAACCACAATCATTCTCCTTTGTATTAGGATGACTCTACCAACAGACTGGGATCACATCTAACATAATTGGCTGGGAGGAGAGTTTTCAGGCACTGAGTTCAGATTCATAAAATCATACAGAATAAAATAGGCTCTTCAGCTGATCAAATCCATACCGCCAAAAACATAACCAAGGCCACTTTCCCGCAGTAGGCCCACATGATATTTCAGATGCTTAAACAGGGATTTGTTAAAGGTTGTGAGGTTTCCCTCATTAACCCCCCCACCCCCCCTTCCAGGCAGCACATTCCAGTCTCACCACTCCCACTCTCTGGAATGAAAACGTTTTTCCCCAAATCCCTTCTAAATGTCCTGCCATTCACTTTAAACTATGACCCTTTGACAAAGAGGGGCAGCTGCTTTCTGCTGACCTTATCTATCTCCCTCTTCAGCTTATATACCTTTATCAAACTCCCCCTCCACTTCCTGTACTTCAAAGAGAACAGCCCAAGTTTATCCAGCCTCGCTACATCCCTGGAATGTTCTATCCCAGGCAACATCCTTCTCCCTGCTGTTGCTGGGAAAGTCTTTTGCATGTTGGTGCCTAGAAATCACTACAGGTAACATCACCTGTATCAGATAATGTCAGCCGCTGCACGGCACAGTCTGAACATCAGTGAGCTTGTTTTTTACATACACACAAACTCGCAACAAACACGCGAGGACCAGCAATCCCTAACCCCTCGAGCCGGAACACTCTGCTTCATGGATCTGTCTGACACGAGGCTGTGAGGATAGAGTCCAGGAATGTGGAATGAATTAGCAACCACAATCCACAGATCCTTGCTATTCCCACTGATCCCACCCCAAACAAAAGTCCCTTTTTTTTGCACACTGTAATCATACACTACTCCCCAGCCCTGCCTTACACCAACCTGCAATTAATTTGGGAACACTGTTCACAATTCTTGTCGTTAGAATGTTTACAATTCCAAGGAATAAGTCAAGAGCCATGGATGTTTTAGGTTGTAACTGGTTTATCAAGTTCAACAGAGGAACCAAATGGATATCAGGCAGTCTAGGCTTCCACACTGTCCAACAACAGGCTGGAGGATTACAGGTGGACTCAGCACCCAGGCCTATGCTGAAGGTGGCGGTAGCGAGCTGGAGAGGTGCAGCGAGAGATGATTGGAGGAAAAAGAGACAGAATCCCACACTCTCACGTGAGGTTGGGGTGAGAACAGGTTTAAGCTCAACTCAGTTTCCAGGTGCCCTCTCTCTGAGTCATACAGCTGGGTATTTACCATCTTTGCCGTTAAAAGCAGGCACTTTGTGGCAATGCCAGATGGCAAGTCTCCAGCTGTACTGTACTCGACTGAGTCACTGCATGTGGGGGCAGTGGATAAATTACTGGACAGAACACATTGGCAAAAGTGGGTGTGGACCCGTACTGACTCCAATCAACGTGCTGTAAATACAAACACAGATATTACTGCTTTACACGTCCAGAGGCAGCCTGGCTGGAGTAACACCATCTGCACAGGTGGCTTGATGTTGCTTGCCCCAGAATTAAGAAGAGTTCTACAATTATTCAGCCTCATCGTCCACATTGCTAAAGACCATGTTCATATTTCAGTGCAGGCAGCCATCAGAAAAAGGAAACACAGAATCCCTTCAGTGCAGATAGAGGCCATTCAGCCCATTGAGTGTGCACCAACCCTCCAAAGAGCATCCGACCCAATGTCACCACATCACCCTGCATTTAGCATGGCCATTCCACCAAGCCTGCAAATCTTTGGATTGTGGGAGGAAGCCCACGCAGATACAGGGAGAACATACAAACTCCAGACGGTCACCCAAGGCTGAAACCAAACCCAGGCAGTAGTGCTAACACTGAACCACCGCGCCAACCACTGTCTGGTTACTATTTCAGTTCATATCAAGAACCCCAAAGGAGAGCAAAGTAAAAGAGACAGACTACATTCATCAATAAATCCCAGTCAAAGCACCTGCAGTCTTCCTCAGCCCCATGTACAAATACTGGATCAGTGGTGCTGGAAGAACACAGCAGTTCAGGCAGCATCCAAAGTGCGGCAAAATTGACATTTCAGGCAAAAGCCCTTCATCAGGAATAAAGGCAGTGAGCCTGAAGCGTGGAGAGATAAGCTAGAGGAGGGTGGGGGTGGGGAGAAAATAGCATAGAGTACAATGGGTGAGTGGGGGAGGGGATGAAGGTGATAGGTGAGGGAGGAGAGGGTGGAGTGGATAGGTGGGAAAGGAGCTAGGCAGATAGGACAAGTCCGGACAAGTCATGGGAACAATGCTGAGCTGGAAGTTTGGAACTAGGGTGAGGTGGGGGAAGGGGAAATGAGGAAACTGTTGAAGTCCACATTGATGCCCTGGGGTTGAAGTGTTCCAAGGTGGAAGATGAGGCGTTCTTCCTCCAGGCATCTGGTGGTGAAGGAGCGGCGGAGAAGGAGGCCCAGGACCTCCATGTCCTCGGCAGAGTGGGAGGGGGAGTTGAAATGTTGGGCCACGGGGCGGTGTGGTTGATTGGTGCGGGTGTCCCGGAGATGTTTCCCAAAGCGCTCTGATAGGAGGCGCCCAGTCTCCCCAATGTAGAGGAGACCGCATCGGGAGCAACGGATGCAAAAAATGATATTAGTGGATGTGCAGGTAAAACTTTGACGGATGTGGAAGGCTCCTTTAGGGTCCTGGACAGAGGTGAGGGAGGAGGTATGGGCACAGGTTTTACAGTTCCTGCGGTGGCAGGGGAAAGTGCCAGGATGGGAGGGTGGGTTGTCAGGGGGTGTGAACCTGACCAGGTAGTCACGGAGGGAACGGTCTTTGCGGAAGGCGGAAAGGGGTGGGGAGGGAAATATATCCCTGGTGGTGGGGTCTTTTTGGAGGTGGCGGAAATGTCGGTGGATGATTTGGTTTATGCGAAGGTTTGTAGGGTGGAAGGTGAGCACCAGGGGCGTTCTGTCCTTGTTACGGTTGGAGGGGTGGGGTCTGAGGGTGGAGGTGCAGGATGTGGCTGAGATGTGTTGGAGGACACCTTTAACCACGTGGGAAGGGAAATTGCGGTCTCTAAAGAAGGAGGCCCAACGCCTCATCTTCACCATGGATATCCAATCCATCTACACCTCCATCCGCCATAACCAAGGCCTCCAAGCCCTCCGTTTTTTCCTCTCCCGACGTCCCCAACAGTACCCTTCCACCGACACGCTCATTCGTTTGGCCGAACTGGTCCTCACCCTTAACAATTTCTCCTTTGAATCCTCCCACTTCCTCCAGACCAAAGGGGTAGCCATGGGCACACATATGGGCCCCAGCTATGCCTGTCTCTTTGTTGGCTACGTAGAACAGTTGATCTTCCGTAATTACACCGGCACCACTCCCCACCTCTTCCTCCGCTACATTGATGACTGCATTGGCGCCACCTCGTGCTCCCGCGAGGAGGTTGAGCAATTCATCAACTTCACCAACACTTTCCACCCTGACCTTAAATTTACCTGGACCATCTCTGACACCTCCCTCCCCTTCCTGGACCTCTCCATCTCCATTAATGACAACCGACTTGACACTGACATTTTTTACAAACCCACCGACTCCCACAGCTACCTGGATTACACCCTACCTCTTACAAAAATGCCATTCCGTATTCCCAATTCCTCTGCCTCCGCTGTATCTGCTCCCAGGAGGATCAGTTCCACCACAGAACACACCAGATGGCCTCTTTCTTTAGAGACCGCAATTTCCCTTCCCACGTGGTTAAAGATGCCCTCCAACGCATCTCGTCCACATCCCGCACCTCCGCCCTTAGACCCCACCCCTCCAACCATAACAAGGACTGGACGCCCCTGGTGCTCACCTTCCACCCTACAAACCTTCGCATAAACCAAATCATCCGCCGACATTTCCGCCACCTCCAAAAAGACCCCGCCACCAGGGATATATTTCCCTCCCCACCCCTTTCCACCTTCCGCAAAGACCGCTCCCTCCGTGACTACCTGGTCAGGTCCACGCCCCCTGACAACCTACCCTCCCATCCTGGCACTTTCCCCTGCCACCGCAGGAACTGTAAAACCTGTGCCCACCCCTCCTCCCTCACCTCCATCCAAGGCCCTAAAGGAGCCTTCCACATCCATCAAAGTTTTACCTGCACATCCACTAATATCATTTATTGTATCCGTCGCTCCCGATGCGGTCTCCTCTACATTGGGGAGACTGGGCGCCTCCTATCAGAGCGCTTTAGGGAACATCTCCGGGACACCCACACCAATCAACCACACCGCCCCGTGGCCCAACATTTCAACTCCCCCTCCCACTCTGCCGAGGACATGGAGGTCCTGGGCCTCCTTCACCGCCGCTCCCTCACCACCAGACGCCTGGAGGAAGAGTGCCTCATCTTCCGCCTTGGAACATTTCAACCCCAGGGCATCAACGTGGACTTCAACAGTTTCCTCAGTTCCCCTTCCCCCACCTCACCCTAGTTCCAAACTTCCAGCTCAGCATTGTCCCCATGACTTGTCCGGACTTGTCCTACCTGCCTAGCTCCTTTTCCACCTATCCACTCCACCCTCCTCCCTGACCTATCACCTTCATCCCCTCCTCCACTCACCCATTGTACTCTATGCTACTCTGTCCCCACCCCCACCCTCCTCTAGCTTATCTCTTCACGCTTCAGGCTCACTGCCTTTATTCCTGATGAAGGGCTTTTGCCTGAAACGTCGATTTTGCTGCACTTTGGATGCTGCCTGAACTGCTGTGCTCTTCCAGCACCACTGATCTAGAATCTGGTTTCCGGCATCTGCAGTCTTTGTTTTTACCCATGTACAAATATGTTAGGGCCTAAAAGGACCAGGATTGATGGATCAGTTTGTTATCCAGTTTTGGTGCTGTGGGGATGGCAGGAAGGACGGACTCAGATTCCTTTGACAAACAGCCCCCTCCCAGCGCAGCGCTTGGCCAAGCCTGGCATAAGAACCTTGGGCAGTGAGGATGCCCAGCTCAAGGTCAATGATTCAAGGCAAAGTGAGAAGGAGAACATTCCCCTCATTGATGAAACTGTCAGAACATCATCCCACTAAACCAACAGAGCAATCAATCAATATAACCAATCAATGTAACCAATTCTGTTGCTGGTAACAAAGGCCCACTCTACCTCAGCATCATCTCTCTTGGCCTATGCACTGACTAACGGTCACATTGTTTCTCCAACATCCAGTCCTGGATGGGCCAGGAGTTCCTCCAAATAAATATTGGGAAGGCCAAAGCCATTGTCTTCAGTCCCTTCAAACTGCATTCCCAATCCAACAGCTCCACCCCCCTCTCTGCTATCTGTCTGAGCTGATTCAGATGTTTTTGTCACCTTCTGGTCTTATTTGACCCTGAGATGAACTTTTACTCGGATGATCTCACCATGACTAAGACTGACCATTGCCTCCCTCCTTCCCCTCTGCCTTTACTACCTATTACTCCTGACATGACTCGTGTCAAATGTTGTTTGAGCACATCCCTGTGAATTGTTTCACGATGTTAAATGGTAAAATGCTTAAACATAAAGGCACATTTCTGTTGTTGCTTACACAGGAAGAGAAACAGCACTACGGCTCTGGGATCGACAGAAACACAAGGTCATTATTAAAGCAGGAACAATGTAACAGGCTGGACACACCCAGTAAGGTCCAGATGAGGAGATCCTTGAATGCACAGAGCAGCAATAAACCTCAATAAACAATTTCTTTCCGATTTCTATCCCATCCTTATTGCCTTTGAGGTGGTGGTGATGAGCTGCACTCTGGAATTGCTACAGAGTTATGATGCAAAGACATCAACAATGCTGTTGGAGTGGGAATTCCAGGATTCTGACCCAGCCACACTGAAGGAATGGCGATATATTTCCAAGTCAGGATGGTGAGTGGCTCGGGGGTGGTGTTGCCCATGTCCTTCTAGTTGGTCGAGGTCACAGTTTGGAAAGGTGCTGTCAAAGAACCCTCAGTGAGCTGCTGCTGCAGCCAGTTTTGTAGATGGTACACCCTGCTACAGCTAACTGAGGGTCAGTGGGGGGGCTGGGGGGGATGGGAAGGGTTTGGATGTGGTGCCAATCAAGTGGCTGCTTTGTCCTGGATGGTGTCAAGCTTCTCGAGTGTTATTGGAGCACATCCAGGGCAAGTGGGAAGTATTCCGTCACTCTCCTGACTTGTTTTGTTGGATTATGGGATGTAGCTTTCGCTGTGGGGGCTAGTATTTGTTCCCAATCCCCGATAACCCTGTACCGGAGTGGCCTGCTCAGCCACATCATTGGGGAGTGAAAAGGTAACCCCATTTTTGTAAGTCTGCAGTGACATGTCGGCCCAGCTAGGTCAAGATGGTAGATTTCCTTTTCGGAAAGACATCAGTGATTTTTCTAAACTGGTGGTGACATGGTCATCGTGAGAGTAACATCTAACTAAACTTTGGATTTTACTAAATTCAAATTTCACCACTGACTACAGCAGGATTCAAACCAGGGCATTAGCCTGGGGCTCTGCATGGTCAATCCAGTGACATTACCACTGCAGCAGCATCTGCCTACCTTGGGCCTTGGAACTGATGGATAGACACTGGGCAGACAGGGGGACACTAACTAGCCCAGAGGTTAGCAACCTCAAACCTGCTCTCCTCACCCATCATCTCACTGACAGATGGGATTTATCCTCGGATTCTCTGGGAAGCCAGGGAGGAGAATGCCGAGCCTTTGGTTTTGAGCTTTATGTCGTCATTGTCTACAGGAATAGTGCCAGAAGACTGGAGGATAGCAAATGTGATTCCCCTGTTCAAAAAGGGGAGTAGAGACAACCCTGGTAATTACAGACCAGTGAGTCTTACTTCAGTTGTTGGTAAAGTGTTGAAAATGGTTATAAGAGATAGGATTTATAATCACCTAGAAAGGAATAAATAAAGGGATAATCAATACAGTTTCGTGAAGGACAGGTCTTGCCTCACAAACCTTATTGAGTTCTTTGAGAAGGTGACCAAACAGGTGGATGAGGGTAAAGCAGTTGATGTGGTGTATATGGGTTTCAGTAAGGGGTTTGATAAGGTTCCCCACAGTAGGCTATTACAGAAAATACAGAGGCATGGGATTGAGGGTGATTTGGCAGTTTGAGATCAGAAATTGGCTAGCTGGAAGAAGACAGAGTGATGGTTGATGGGAAATGTTCATCCTGGAGTTCAGTTACCAGTGGGGTACTGCAAGGATCTGTTTTGGGTCCACTGCTGTTTGTCATTTTTACAAATGACCTGGTTGAGGGCGTAGAAGGATGGGTTAGTAAATTTGCGGATGGCACTAAGGTCGGTAGAGTTGTGGACAGTGACAAAGGATGTTATAGGTCACAGAGGGACATCAATAAGCTGCAGAGCTGGGCTGAGAGGTGGCAAATGGAGTTTAATGTGAAAAAGTGTGAGATGATTCACTTTGAAAGGAGTAACAGGAATGCAGAGTACTGGGCTAATGATAAGATTTTTGATAGTGTACATGAACAGAGAGATCTCGGTGTCCAGGTACATAGATCCCTGATTAATAGGGTAGTTAAGAAGGCATACAGTGTTATAGCTTTTATTAGTAGAGGGATTGAGATTTGGAACCATTAGGTCTTGCTGCAGCTGTACAAAATCCTGATGCAACAGTACTGTGTACTATTCTGGTCACCACATTATAAGAAGGATGTGGAAGCTTTGGAAAGGGTTTAGAGGAGATTTACTAGTTGCTTGGTATGGAGGGAAGGTCTTATGAGGAAAGGCTGAGGACTTCACGCTGTTTTTGTTAGAGAGAAGAAAGTTGAAAGGTGACTTAATTGAGATATATCAGATAATCAGAGGGTTGGATAGGATGGACAGGGAGAGCCTTTTTCCTCAGATGGTGATGGCTAGCACAAGGGGACACAGCTTTAAATTGAGAGGTGATAGACATAGGACAGATGTCAGCGTAGTTTCTTTACTCAGAGAGTAGTAGAGGCATGGAACGCACTGCCTGCAACAGTAGTAGATCCGCCAACTTTAAGGGCATTAAAATAGTCATTGGATAGACACATGGTTGAGAATGGAATAGTGTAGGTTAGATGGGCTTCAGATTGGTTCCACAGGTCAGCACAACATTGCAGGTCGAAGGCCTGTACAGCGCTGGAATGTTCTATTTATCAAACACCATTGCACACCGAATCTCCAAACAGCATCTCACCCAGACCCACCTTGTCCCTGCATTTCCCATGGCTGACCCACCCTAATCCACACATGCCTGGACTGTGGGGCACCCAGACATGGGGAGAACGTGCAAGTTCCACACAGTCACTCAGGCTGGATTCGAACCTGGGTCCCTGGCATTGTGAGGCAGCAGTGCTAACCACTGAGCCACCGTGCTGTTTGTATGTGACGCCCATGTTTACAGGCCTCTTGGTGTCAGACACAGCAAGTAGGTGGGGCCAGTGGGCGTGGCCTGCAGCATCTCGGAGCAGAGAGACAGGTCGGGAGGAGGTGGACATTGTCATGGTGCAGCTCCTGACAGGTTCCTGAGGGTAACACAATATTTGCCAAAGAGCACAGTCTGCCCTTGGTGCCCAACCAAAATCTTTAGTTGCTAATTTTCCTTATCGGAGCCTGACTCATCTCCCGGAGCCAGCACATACACTCTGTACACTTTCCATCCCAGAGAGGCCACGGGAAGTTGCTTCACAGATTACAAATTGGGAGCTGCACATTTGGATTGGTTTACCTTTCCTTAATCCAAATGTGTCCAGATTGAAATGGTCAAATAAACATTGAACAAAACACGGGACAAAGATCTGCTAGGAGGCCACTCTCAATGGGGAGCTCCAACAGGCTGGAGCAGACTCGAGGTTGTTGCCATATGTGCAGTTCAATGAACAGGAGCACAGGACATGTTTACATAAACCCATCCCTGTCCAGAGACTCTCTGCCAGGCAACATTCATCTTGAAGAGGAACGAAATCAACTCAAACTCATTCAGTTTCCATTCCCTTTCCCACCGGAGCAGAGTCTCACAGGGCTACAGTCTAACGGCGTTGTGGCTGTCATCTGATAACACCCCTCATGTACACAGACAGCACATGCTGCAAGGCTGTTCAACTACATAGGGATTCACAGTTAGGCAAGTTTCTGTCTATACTCAATATCCAAACATCCACACTTTCCAGTGGTGATCCACAGTAAAAGCTTGTGCTGATTTTGCCTCCCTCTAACACCAAGAGTCTTTCCCACCTGGCTTCGTGTCGTTAATTAGACATGGGTTTACTGCTCTGTGTGGCTCAGTAACAGGCTAACACACATCACACTGATAAACTGAAGCACTGTGCAACATGAGAGCCCATGTTTTCCTTTCCCTTCAAAACTACAGCGTATACAGTCTCCAAAATTGTATTCCCTTCTGATTCTCAGTGATGCTGTCAAGGTGATATTTGTGGAGGGGGTTGAGTGACGTTTGATGTGGGCCCAGGTTTCCTTCCCTGAAGGACATGAGTGAATCTGTTACCTTTTCAGTTGTAAACCAGCAGTCTTCACGATCAGACTTTTGGCATTAACTTGATAAATTTATTAATTTCAAATAAACAGGCAGCCAGTTCGTTAGCTGGAGTTCCTCCAATTGATTAGATCTGAAGAACAGTCACTGAACCCAAAATGTTACCTCTGATTTCTCTCCACAGATGCTGCCAGATCTGCCGAGCTTTTCCAACTATTTCTGTTTTTGTCGCCAATTCATTAGCCTGAGCACTGGGCAAATTTACTAACAGCCACTAAATTCCCAGAGCAAAATCACTGAGGCAGACAATGCACAACATTGGCAACCTCATCAGAAAACATGGCATTTGATGACATGATATATAGATCTCAGTCAGCTCCCACTGACCATGCTCTGACTGACAGCTCTGAATGAGCTGCAATTTCTTACAATGAAACCCAGAGAGACCCAAATACCCATCTTCACCATCCTCTGTTCCACCTGTGTCCTGAGTTACTGGCTGAGGTTGAAGGAGACAGTTTGCATTTCCACTCACTATCTGAACCCCATCTGGTACTGGAGCACCGTCGTCAGCTTTGGGGCTTGTTCCACCAATTCCCGGAGAAAAGCAGGCCATTCCAACACCAAGCAGCGGGAAAGGTGGAGACCAGAGGCAGAATAAACTGAGAAAGACTCAAGCCTTTTGAAGGGAGGTGAAGCAGATAACAGGAAGAAAATCCTCGCCGTCCAATGGAAAGGCAAAAAGAAAGCACAGTTTGTAGCAAATATCAAAAGCTCAAAGTGTAAAGGTTAGGATCTTTTTGTTTGTGGTGGGAAGACAGTAATACACACTCATGTTAAATCTTTGAGGCATCAAACATATTCAATGGGAGAGTAGGCCAGACACACGCTGTCCAGAAATGTTGGCCTGAAGAACTGTATCTAACACCTTCCTGAAAACATTCAATGTTTTGGCTTCAACCACTACCTGTGGCAGAGAATTCCCCAGGCTCCCCACTCTCTGGGTGAAGACATTTGTCCTCAGCTCAGACCTGAGTGGCCTAGACTGTGACCCCTGGTTCTGAACTCCCCATCATCAAGAACATCTTTCCTGTTAACCCTGTCTAATCCTGTTAGAATTTTATACTTCCTGTGAGATCACTCCCTCATACATCTAATCTACTAACTGATCCAATCTCTCTTCACATGTTAGGCCCGACATCCCAGGAATCATCCCGGTAAACCTTCACTGCACTCCCTCCATCTCCAGAATATGCTTCCATGGATAAGGGAGACTAGAACTGCGCACGATATTTCACTTGTTGTTTCACCAAGGTCCCATACAATCTGTGCATCCCCACATAATGAGGCCAAAATCCCAATTAGCTTCTTCACCACCTGCAGCACCTACGGGCTCACGATCAGTGACTGGTGCACAAGGACACCCAGGCCTTACTGCAACTCCCCCTTTCTCAATCCATCTCTATTCAGATCAGAATCTGCCTTCCTGTTTTTGCAGCCAAAGTGGATAACCTGACATTATGCTTCATGGCTAAGCGTGTGGCCACTCCCTCAGCCTACCCAACTCACTCTGTGTCCTCCGCATCGCTCAGCCCTGGAGACAGTGCAAAGGAGATTTACTAGAATGATAACTGGAATGAGCGATTTTGGATACAAGATTAAAGAAATTGGGCTTATTCTCCATGGAACAGAGATGATTATGAGGTGACCTTATTGAAATGTGCAAAATTATGAACCATTTTGACAAGGTAAAGAAGGATATTCTGTTTCCACTGGTTGCTAAGTCAGTAACCAGTTTCATAATTTCAAGATTGCCAGCGAGAGAGCTTGGAGTGAGATGGGGAGAAACTTCTTTGCTCAGAGAGAGCTGTTAGGATTTGTAATGTGTTTTCTGGGAGAGTGGGGGAGGGGGATTCCATAGGAGGTTTCAAGGAGAGCTGGAGATAATATCCAACATTTTGGATCCAGTGACTGTTCTTCTGATCTAATCAATTGGACACACTCGGCTAATGAACTGGCTGCCTGGGAAAAACTGTGTATTTGAGGTTAATAAATGTATTAAGTTAGTGCCAAAAATCTTATCAAGAAGACTGCTGGTTTACAACTGAAAAGGTAACAAATTCACTCATTCTTCAGGGAAGGAAACCTGGGCCCACATCAAACATCACTCAACCCCCTCCACAAATATCACCTTGACACTTAAAATTCGAAGTCACATGCCCGTCCAGTTTTGTGGTCATTAGCAAACTTGGAAGTATTATATTTAATCCGACCTTTAAATCCCTGACACAGATTGCCAGCAGCTGAGGCTCAAGTCCTGATCCTTGTGGCACTCCACCAGTCACAGCTCATCAACACAAGAATGACCCATTTAATCCAACTCTGCTTTCTGCCTATTAGCCAAATCCTTCAGCCTGGACATTACATTCCGTACCACGTGCTCTCAGTTTGCTGACCAGCCTCCTGTTGGGGATGTTATCCCAAGTATTCCTGGTATACTACACCCTCCAGCCTCCCACCTCCACCCCCCCCCCAACCCCACCCCACCCCACCCATTACAAATCCTGTAATATCCTCAACCAACTCCAGCAACTTCATCACACACAATAATTTCTCATCTGCCAATTCACACTGACCACACCCAATCAGAACATTCTTAACCAAGTGTTTATTTATCAGATCCTTTCCAATGGACCCCAGCATCGTGGCTATGGCTGGTGAGAGGTTAACAGAGTCTGTTGCTCCCAGTTTTTTCTCTTCCTCCTTTCTCAAATAGTGTGGTGATATCTGATACCTTCCAATCCCCTGGAAACCATTTCAGAATCAAAGCATGAGAGAGAGAGCAGGGAATAGGAGAGAGAGAGAGAGGCAGCAGGGAATAGGAGAGAGAGAGAGAGCAGGGAATAGGAGAGAGAGAGAGAGAGAGAGAGAGAGCAGGGAATAGGGGAGAGAGAGAGAGAGAGAGAGAGAGAGCAGGGAATAGGAGAGAGAGAGAGAGAGAGAGAGAGAGAGCAGGGAATAGGAGAGAGAGAGAGAGAGCAGGGAATAGGAGAGAGAGAGAGAGAGCAGGGAATAGGAGAGAGAGAGAGAGAGAGAGAGAGAGAGAGCAGGGAATAGGAGAGAGAGAGAGAGAGAGAGAGAGCAGGGAATAGGGGAGAGAGAGAGAGCAGGGAATAGGAGAGAGAGGCAACAAAGAGGGGGAGAGTCAGGCAGCAGAGGGGGAGGGAGAGAGAGGCGGCAGGGAGAGGGAGAGGGAGAGGGAAGCAGCAGGGAGGGGGAGAGAGGCCTCCACAGTAAGGGAACAGTGTGACTTGAAATGGGAGAGAGAAACGTTGAACCCTTCAACAAAGGAACAGTGTATTATGTGACATTCCTATTGTAATGAACACTGTCAGTTGGATAATTTAAGACTGCACAGTTTTATTCATATTCACAATTATGTGGTAGCACTTTTCAAACTGTTCCGCACTGTGATTATGTGAAGTGCAGTGACTGTATTAGGGGCAAACATATCCAGGAGGCAGTCCCTGGGTTGTGAAAGGTTCCTTTCTGCAGTCTGTTTGCAAGTTGAGACACCACACAGGACAATGTAAAGCAGCCAATTGTGAATACAGGAAATGTTCATAGGTTGGCTTGTTAAAATTACGTTGTGTATGAGATTGTGTTCCTAAGTAGGGCATTTGTAAATCGGGGGCCCCCTGCAATCATTTACTTCCAAACTTCCCAGAGTGTGGAAAGGTCATCAATATCTGAAGACTGTTTGTACATTGATATGTGTGGCAGGTTTTTAAAAAAATCATTTGTTGTTAACTCAGACATGTCATCTCACACCAATTTAGATACCGTGGTTTCTGGAAAGTAATCTTTTCCTTGTATTTTGTGACTTGATGTTTCACAAAGTGACAATGATTTTGAGGGTATTGTTAAACTCTTCTAATTCTGCTCAATCATTCAACATAAATCCAGGAAGTAATGTTACTATGTGACTGCATCACCAAATAAACGAGTTAGTGAGAATACAATAGGACCCAAACAAACACGGTGGCACAGTGGTTAGCACTGCTGCCTCACAGCGCCAGAGACCCAGGTTCAATTCCCACCTCAGGTGACTGACTGTGTGGAGTTTGCACATTCTCCCCGTGTCTGCGTGGGTTTCCTCCGGGTGCTCCGGTTTCCTCCCACAGTCCAAAGATGTGCGGGTCAGGTGAATTGGCCATGCTAAATTGCCCGTAGTGTTAGGTAAAGGGGTAAATGTAGGGGTATGGGTGGGTTGCGCTTCGATGGGTCGGTGTGGACTTGTTGGGCTGAAGGGCCTGTTTCCACACTGTAAGTAATCTAATCAAACCAAAACGAAACCCCCGAAAATCAAAACGTAGCTCTTGAGAACATCACAAGAGGGATCAGTGAAAAAATATTCTGATCCCTCTGCTACACTTCCTGCTGAACACCATGGCACACATGACCAGCCTTGTTTGGTGGTCTATAAATAATGCCAACTGATGACCAACTGTTTCTTGGTTCTACCCAAAGAGATTCCACATTTTGGAATGCGAGATTCTTTCTCCCAGAAGGACTGATCCCATCCTTTATCATAAACACAACCCCACCTCCTTTTCCTTTCTGTCTGTCCTTCCCAAACGTCAAACCTGGTTGGATATTCCGTTTCCCGTCCCATGTTTATGGAATGGTAATTAGATTCAACCCAGTTGCTGTTCTTTGTACCTTTTATTCATTCAGCTGCATGGATATGGGCAACGTGCTCCGGACATAGTCTTTTATTCTTTATTCTAATCTTCATCGATACTCACCTTTATTTCAGCCGTCTTTGTCCTCATTTAATATATTTCTACTTTCTGTTACTAGTTTCATGGGGGAGGTAATGGCTTTGTCGTATTATTGCTGGGGTGGTAATCTAGAGAGCAAATAATGCTCTGAGGACCCGGGTTTGAATCGTTCCATGGAAGATCATGGAGTTTGAATTCACTTTGTTTTTTACAAATACCCTTTAGGAAAGGAATCTCCGTCCTTACCTGGTCTGATTGACATGTGGCTCCAGACCCACAGCAATGTAGTTAACTCTTAACTGCCCTCTGGATAATTAGGGATGGGTAATAAATGCCAGGCCTGGCCAGCAATGCCATCATCCCGTGAATGAATAAAAAAAAAATTCCTTCCAATTTAGGGTACTCATCAGGATCCCATCCCTCAAACAGCACGAGCAATTCATTCAAAAACATATAAGTGTGAAAATAGATAAGTCCCCTGGGCCGGATGGGATCTATCCTAGGATCCTCTGGGAAGCCTGGGAGGAGATTGCCGAGCCTTTGACATTGATCTTTAAATCGTCATTGTCTACAGGAATAGTGCCAGAAGACTGTAGGAGAGCAAATGTGGTTCCCCTGTTCAAGAAGGGGAGTAGAGACAATCCTGGTAATTATAGACCAGTGAGTCTCACTTCAGCTATTGGTAAAGTGTTGGAAAAGGTTATAAGAGATAGGATTAATAATCATCTGGAAAATAATAATTTGATTAGGGACAGTCAGCACGGTTTTGTGAAGGGTAGGTCGTGCCTCGCAAACCTTATTAAGTTCTTTGAGAAGATGACCAAACATGTAGATGAGAGTAAACCAGTTGATGTGGTGTATATGGATTTCAGCAAAGCGTTCGATAAGATTCCCCACAGTAGGCTATTGTACAAAATGCAGAGGAATGGGATTGTGGGAGATATAGCAGTTTGGATCAGTAATTAGTTTGCTGAAAGAAAACAGAGGGTTGTAATTGATGGAACATGTTCATCTTGGTGTCCAGGTACTAGTGGTGTACCACAAGGGTCGGTGTTGGGTCCACTGCTGTTCGTCATTTTTATAAATGACCTGGATGAGGGCGTAGAAGGGTGGGTTAGTAAATTTGCAGACGACACTAAGGAGTTGTGGATAGTGACGAAGGATGATGTAGGTTACAGAGAGATATAGATAAGCTGCAGAGCTGGGCTGAGAGGTGGCAAATGGAGTTTAATGCGGACAAGTGTGAGGTGATTCACTTTGGTCAGAGTAACCGGAATGCAAAGTACTGGGCTAATGGTAAGATTCTTGGGAGTGCAGATGTGCAGAGAGATCTCGGTGTCCAGGTACACAGATCCTTGAAAGTTGCCACCCAGATTGACAGGGTTGTTAAGAAGGCATACAGTGTGTTGACCTTTATTAATAGAGGGATCGAGTTCTGGAACCAGGAGGTTATGCTACAGCTGTACAAAACTCTGGTACGGCCGCACTTGGAATATTGTGTACAGTTCTGGTCACCGCATTATAAGAAGGATGTGGAAGCTTTGGAAAGGGTTCAGAGGAGATTTACTAGGATGTTGCCTGGTATGGAAGGAATGTCTTACGTGGAAAGGCTGAGGGACTTGAGACTGTTTTCATTAGAGAGAAGAAGGTTGAGAGGTGACTTAATTGAGACATACAAGATAATCAGAGGGTTAGATAGGGTGGACAGGGAGAGCCTTTTTCCAAGTATGGGGATGGCAAACACGAGGAGACACAACTTTAAAGTGAGGGGAGATAGGTATAAGACAGATGTCAGAGGTAGTTTCTTTACTCAGAGAGTAGTAAGGGTATGGAATGCTTTGTCTGCAATGGTAGTAGATTCGCCAACTTTAAGTGCATTTAAGTCGTCATTGGACAAGCATATGGACGTACATGGAATAGTGTAGGTTAGATGGGCTTCAGATTGGTATGACGGGTCAGCACAACATCGAGGATCGAAGGGCCTGTATTGCGATATAATGTTCTATGTTCAAGTTAAAGCTGATTTCTATCCCTTTCCCATCCAATCCCTGTTTTTCTTCTTTCGCTCAGTGTCCAAACATTTCACACAAATTCTCAAATATATCCAACAAGTGAGCAGCCACAGTCTCTGGTGTGAAGAATACTGAAAATTCACAACCGTGAGTGATGAAACATCTCATTGCAGTAAGCAAACTGTAATACCTGACACTACTAACTCTGGCTGGAGATTCTGAGGGGGAAAGCTGCTCAGTATTTATTCTGTCAAACCCTTACAGCATCTAATATGTTTCACTGAGATTATTTCTCAATGTCCTAAACCACGTGGGCGGCACGGTGGCACAGTGGTTAGCACTGCTGCCTCACAGACCCGGGTTCAATTCCCGCCTCAGGCGACTGACTGTGTGGAGTTTGCACGTTCTCCCGTGTCTGCGTGGGTTTCCTCCGGGTGCTCCGGTTTCCTCCCACAGTCCAAAGATGTGCAGGTCAGGTGAATTGGCCATGCTAAATTGCCTGCCCTGTTAGGGGCAGGGGTAAATGTAGGGGAATAGGTCTGGGTGGATTGTGGGTCGGTGTGAACTTGTTGGGCCAAAGGGTCTGTTTCCACACTGTAAGTAATCTAAAAACCACAGAGAATATGATCCCATTGAGCCCAACATCTGCCCACAGATGTTATCCCAAACAATACCAGTAATACATCACTGCAATCTCTCCAAGGCAGACATATTCTCCACTGGGAAGGAGATCAAACTCCATGCAGTATTCCAAGTGTCAATCAAGGTACAGCAACAATTTTTTACTCATGCACTCCCAGCTCCAACATCAAAAACTGAGCTCCTCCACCCAATAACAGCTCTGTAACGTAAGTGCTGTCCATGAACTGCCCAAGAGGGGAAGTCATAAATTAAACTTTTTCTTAGGAGGTTTAGTGTGGGATACTGTGCTCAGTGTTGGCCCCTGTATATAAGGAAAGACATACTGACATTAACAGGCAGTCCAGTGTAGGTTCACCAGGTATGGAGGGATTATCTTCTGAGGAGTGGTTGAATTGGTCGGGCTGGTACTCATTGGAATTGAGAAGAATGAGAGATGACCTTATTGGAACTCTTCGGAGACTTGACAGGGTCAACGCAAACACACTGTTTCCTCCTTTGGGGGAGTTCAAGACCAGAAGGCATCGTCTCAGAATAAGGGATTGTACATTTAAGACAGAGATGAGGAGGAATTTCTATTCTCTGACGGGAGTGAATCTGTAGATTTATTTATCACAGAGGGCAGTACAGGCTGGGTCGTTAAGTATATTCAAGGGTGAGGTCAACAGATTTTTAATCAGGAAGAGATTCAAGGGGTAATGGGAAAAAGGCTGGGAAGTGGAGTTGAAGATTATTGAGTGGTGGAGCAGGCTTGAGGGGCGGAATGGCCTCCTCCTGTTCCTGGTGTTATAGTCTCTATGTAACACATAGCATTACTGCTTTGTCTCATGCTTTTGTACAAAAAAGATTTGTCAACTCTTTATTCTGATGAAGTCACAGCCTTTTTAAAATCTCAACCCGATTACCAGCTTCTGAATGACTGGAAGCCTACATTAAATTAATTTCCAAATTGGCATACACTTCATCCTGAAGTATATTTATCCAGTTTGCATTCAGGATATATACAGCTGCCTCCCCAGCACAGAACCGCCCCTTCCTGTTCCACAATATCACGGCCCGGGACGTGATTCTTAAATAAGCCATTACGCAGGGTTTACAATGAAATTAAACTGATCCCTATAATAACCAGTCCAGTTATCATTTCAATGTCCTCATGAGATTTAACCTAACCCATTTATCCAACTTCTCATCAGCTTTTCCTGTAGGACTACTGCAGCTAGAATCAATTAAAAACCCAACCTCTTCCTCCAAAACACTAATCATATCACTCTCCACTCTGCCTTACACAGACAGTTTGAAGTTGGAACTGCAGTTGGATAATGGCTAAAGCCTTATTTAAAACCAATTAGAATCTCCTCAATTTCCTCACTGTTCCTCCCCTTTGTGCTGGAAACAAAGTGCATGGAAACTGCAGCCAACACTAAATGAGGTGGGATCGGAAATGTTTAGCGTAAATTGCAGAATGCTGATGTGAAATGTCCTGGCAGAACATCCATCAATCGCTGAGGTGAAGGGAGAGTATGCGAGGCGGGGTGGGGATCCAGTTCAGGAGAGATTGGAACAAGTTCTCTTCTCTTAAGCAAACATACAGCATGGAAGTGATGGATCCGACTTCACCAGCTCCCAGACATTACAAGACCACAGAGTCGAACTATCCCGATCAGCTGCTCACTGACAGACCATGAGGACTCAGTTAACAGAAAGACATTTGTATTTTGTAGTAATGCGTTAACTTGAGAGAGGGGCTAAGGCAATGGAGAGTGGCCTTTAACCATTAGAAGTTACTTAGAGATTACACTTAAAGATTACCTCACTTCTTCAAGGAGAAAGCAAAAGGGGCTTTTACTCTGTATCTAACCCCGTGCTGTCCCTGTCCTGCGAGTGTTTGATGGCGACAGTGTAGAGGGAACTTTGCTCTGTATCTAACCCCGTGCTGTCCCTGTCCTGCGAGTGCTTGATGGGGACAGTGCAGAGGGATCTTTGCTCTGTATCTAACCCCGTGCTGTCCCTGTCCTGCGAGTGTTTGATGGGGACAGTGCAGAGGGATCTTTGCTCTGTATCTAACCCCGTGCTGTCCCTGTCCTGCGAATGTTTGATGGGACAGTGTAGAGGGAACTTTGCTCTGTATCTAACCCGGTGCTGTCCCTGTCCTGGGACTGTTTGATGGTGACAGTGTAGATGGAGCTTTACTCTGAACCTACTCTGTGCTGACCCTGTCCCGGGAGTGTTTAATGGGGCCAGTGTAGAGGGAGCTGGTCTGTCCCTGTCCTGGGAGTGCTTGATGGGAACTGACTCAAGGGAGCTTTCCCCTGCATTGAAACATCCCTCTCCTGAGAGTGTTCAATTGGGATATTGTAGAGTGAGGAGAAAGTGAGGTCTGCAGATACTGGAGATCAGAGCCTTTCCTGATGAAGGGCTTATGCCCGAAACGTCGAATCTCCTATTGTAGAGTGATTTTACTTTCGATTTAAAAGTCTAGAGTGAGCTTTATGCTGTATCCAACGCCACGTTGTACCTGTCCTGGGATTATTCGGTGGGAAAAATATCAATTGAGCTTTACTTTCAATTTGAAAGAGTACACAGAGTCATATAGAACACAGAACATTACAGCGCAGTACAGGCCCTTCGGTCCTCGATATTGCACCAACTCGTGGAACCAATCTGAAGCCCATCTAACCTACATTCCACTCTCATCCATATGCCTTTCGAATGGCCATTTAAATGCCCTTAAAGTTGGTGAGTCTACTATTGTCGTAGGTAGTGCACTTCATGCCCCTACTAATCTTGGAGTAAAGTAGAGGGAGCTGTACCCTGTCTGCCAGGCTGCCCTTGTTCTATGGGAGTTAGTTGGGGATATTGTCAAGGCAGTTTAACCCCAGGCTGTCTCTGACATAGGAATGTTTAATGGGGGCAGTGTAGAGAAACCTACACTCAGTATCTAACCCTGAGCTCCCCTGTCCTGAGACTGTTTATTGGCGTCATTAGTAATATGGATAATTGAAATGAAACATTAAAATATATGAGGTAGGGCACTGCCCTCTCTCATTGTTCACACTGTCGGTGTGGGCATTAACCACCTGCAGGATCTGAGCTGAGCTGTGGTCTTTCTCCTACTTACAAGCCTTGAAACACCAACAACAATGGGAGAATGGAGAATGTGAGAGGAACTAAATTCATGAAAAGTAACCATCCTGTGAGCAGCCTGTTGTGATTAAACTTACAATCAGTTCCTAAACCCCAGGGACTTTGGAAGCATTGCCCGGAGATACTTTCTGGGACAGTTTGGTCACTACGCAATGTGCAGGACTCTGACTGTGACCCCACTCATCCCACAACCCACCCCCACCCCCGGCCAACACTCACAGGTCTCCACCTGTCTCCAAAGCATCGGACATTCAGAGAGACTGGAGAAGGAACAGCAATAGAGAACGGGGAGAAAATCTCAGGCAACTTCCTTGCAGCAGTTATTCACACCACATCGCTTACTGGTCAGCTTATAAAAGAAAAAGGATGAAGTCACATGAGGGCAAGCAGAATCTCATTGTTAATGTTTGTGCTGGGCTGG
This sequence comes from Hemiscyllium ocellatum, assembly GCF_020745735.1. Lineage (NCBI taxonomy): Eukaryota > Metazoa > Chordata > Chondrichthyes > Orectolobiformes > Hemiscylliidae > Hemiscyllium > Hemiscyllium ocellatum. The sequence continues at coordinate 2,584,293 of NC_083426.1, read as the reverse complement.
GCGGGGGGGGAGACAGTCAGATTGGATGCAGTGTCTTCAGACAACAGTATCAGCTCCATCCAGCCCCTCCCCTTGGTGCACGAGTGAGTCACCCACCTCCTCTGACCGGGCACGATCTAATCTCGGGCACCTTTGCCTTGTGAGAGAACCTGAGAATGAATTCTTGCAGAATTTCAGTAATTTAGAGAAAGATTTGCATCCTTGTTACAGAGAAGGGTGGACCACGGGACAATGCTCCAGCCAAGCTGGAAGTTCACTGGCACACAGCAGCCAATCACAGCCTCAAGCTTGCATCAATAAACCAATATATTTCTGACATTCTTGTCGTGCTTGTCCATTCCTCAGAGCTATTGTCTGCGCTGATTGTAAGGTCTCCTTGTGCAGACAGAGAGACAGGTGCGTACACACACACACACACACACACACACACACCTCACATGTATAGACTGAACGCTAACAAGTGTAATTCTGTTGTGAATGCTGACGGATCTGAACGGCTCACAAAGAATCTCTTTCCTCTCAGATAGTTTTGAAAAGCCTACAAGCTTTTTAATGGGAGCTCTTTCCATTCATGCAGTACGAGACCAATTAGAGGTGCTGACTGTTTGGGTGCTGCCCATGCATGGTTTTACCATCTGTTTGGAAGTATTGGAGCTGCTAACCTACAGGAAGGGATTGGTACATGACAGCTGGTCTCTAGGAGGGAGGGGGAGAGGGTTTGAAAAACTCAAACGTATGTCAGACACGACATACACAAGCAACAAGAGGCTGCGGTATTTTTTTTAAACATTAGGAAATCTCAGTGAAACGTATCGGATGCCACCAGGAATGAACGCAGTGAGGGATAGTCAAAGTGAATCAAATGATAGTGATTCAGTGATGCAAAGCCAGGAGGAGAGTCTCAGAGGTCAGAAATTTAGAGTTGCTGGGAAAGTGGTGGTGGCTCGATGTGAAATTGTTGAACCACTTCAACTGTAGATAACTCTGTATCACTACAGCTCCTTCATTGACAAATCATCCCCAGTTACCCACCAGGAAGGCTTGTAATGGTTGATATGGTGTCAACTTGGCATTGCTGATCCTCAGTCAGGACTAGAATAAGAGTGTCTCAAGAGAATAGTCTTTGAGGGCGTGTTCTGATGGTCACTTTGAGCTTTTATGAGCATCATCAATTGTATCTCATTGAATTTACAACCTCTTCAACCTTCCCAACTCCCACAGACAGCACGAGATTCTCTCTCCATGTGCATTGATTGCCACCTGACAGTAATACCCTTTGAAGCAGTGCCAATCTTGGTATAAAATGCTTCTTGGGTAGATTCCCTTTTTCACAATGATCCTGGTCCACAGACTTAGCAGTAATTAAGGAGCAATGTCCTGCCAACTCTAAATCACAAGCTTTTACAAACAGCTGAGGCCTGCTCCAAACTTAAATAAACACAAATGCAACAGGCTCCATGCCAAATAATAATCATCACTCACTGAGGGTTCCAGCAATGGCTTTGGTATAGGGACAGTGCTCATCAAATCTGCTGCTGTGTTATATCTGGGAGGGGAGTGGTTTTAGAAACATCAATGCAGGGAGAAGGCCATTCAACCCTGATCCTGCTCCAGCATTCAATGTCATCATCGCTGATCTCCTCTCTCAACATCATGTCCCTGCTTTCCACATTCTTCGATGCCTTTAAATATAATCGATGACCTGGCCTCCACAGCCTCCGGTGGTTTTTTTCATTCATTCACGAAATGAGGGTGTCACTGGCTCGGCCAGCATTTATTACCCATCCCTAATTGCCCAGGAGGCAGCTGTGAGTCACATGTAGGCCAGACCAGGTAAGCATGGCAGTTTCCTTCACTAAAGGATATTAGTGACCCAGGTGGGCTTGCTTGGCAATAGTTTCATGCTCATTGTCAGACTCTCGATTCCAGATTATTATTAAATCCAAATTCAACCATCTGCCATGGCAAACTCAGGTCCCCCAAAACATTAGTCGAGAGTATAGTGCTGGAAAAACACAGCCGGTCAGGCAGCATCCAAGGAGCAGGAGAATCGAAGCTTCGGGCATTAACCCTTCATCAGGAATGCTGTGTGCTTTTCCAGCTGTACTTTTCCAGCAACACTCTCTTGACGCTGATCTCCAGCATCTACAGAGAGAGGAAACATTTCCTGATCTCCTAAATGGCCTATCTAGTATCCTGATACTGTTGCCCACTGGTTCTCGATTCCCCACCACAGGTAAACCTGCATCTACTCTGTTAGAATGTCATACCTGCTTAAATGGGGTAAGAGAATGAGGATGGATATCCTGTCCTCTATAAAACAAGAGCTTCAATCAGATGGGTCAGGGGCAGGAATAGACCATTCGGTCTCTCAAGCCTGTTCTACCACTCTGACCTGAACACTCAAGATTCCCATCCAGCTCGATAACCTTTCAACGCCTTGCTCATCAAAAAACTCTCCACCTCTGTCTCAAAAACAATCCACCACTGCTTCAGAAAGAGTGCTCCAAAGACTCATCACCCTCAGAGGACAAAATTCCTCTCTCCATCTTAAATGGGAAACCCCTTATTTTTATACACTGTCCACTAGTTCAGCATTGGCCAACAACAGGAACTATCTTTTCCACATCCATTGTGATGTGGGTCTGGAGTCACACAGAGGCCAGGCCAGGTGAGGGCCTTCCCCAGATTTGGATCCCTACAGGAAAAGAGCGACCCCAAAGTTGAGAGCGGTGACACAGTTGTCATGGTCCTAGCTTTCTTGTAGTCCAAAGTTTTGACTGAATTTCACCAACTGCCATGAAGGTTGGGGAGCTGGTATGACATTACCACTACACCACCCTCGGGTGAGGCACCAGATCTCATACGTTAATAACTTCTCAGAGACATTTAAACAAAGAATAAAAGGGAACAAGTTTGATGATGAGGATAAACAGCAAAACTGAGGTTATTTATAAGTGAAACTTTGTTGAATACAATGATGTGTTTTCACAACCCGATGCCTGACGAACATCAGGAGATAAACCAGGGAGGTTGGAGGAGGGGAAAGGCAGCCCTATCTTCAACGAGCCCCATCATGGGGTTGTATTATTGTCTGGGTTCAGTTGCTGCAGCAGTGCAGACACGTCTGTGCTTTAATTCTCAAGAGTTGGTCTCAACAGCTACCTCAACCGCAAAGGACCAAATATTCACATTGATCATCTGCGAGTGGGAAAACACAGCCGCAAACCCCAAAGGCAAGATGGGTGGGATATGGTGGGAGATCAGGGCAAACTGGGGCTAAGAATGGATGGGATGCTCTTTAGAGAGTCGCTGGGCCCAATGGCCTCTTTCAGCACAGCCGGATTGCTATTATAGCTCTTTCAAATAGTAAATACAGGCTTGAGGGGTGGAATGGCCTCCATGTAAAATCATGGGTAGAGTTTTTCCCTGGGGGGGGGGGGGGGGAACTAGAGGAGCATAGCTTTAAAGTGAGAAAGGAAACATATAAAAGGGACCTAAGGGGCAACTTTTTCATGCAGAGGGTGGTGCATGTATGGAAAGAGCTGCCAGAGGAAGTGGTGGAGGCTGGTACAATTACAACATTTAAGAGGGATCTGGATGGGTATGTGAATAGGGAGGGTTTGGAGGGATATGCAGGCTACAACAGGACATTGACAGGATGCAGAGCTGGGCTGAGAAGTGGCAGATGGAGTTCAACTTGGATAAATGCGAAGTGATTCCTTTCGAAGGTTGAACCTGAATGCTGATTATAGGGTTAAAAGTAGGATTCTTGGCAGTGTGAAGGGACAGCAGGATCTTGGGGTCCACGTACATACAGCTTCAAAGGTGCCACCCAAGTTGATAGGGTTGTTAAGATGGTGTATGGTGTTTTGGATTTCATCAACAGGGGATTGAGTTTAAGAGCCGTGAGGTTATGCTACAGCTCTATAGAGCCCTGGGTAGACCACACTTGGAATACTGTGTCCAGTTCTGGTTGCCTCATTACAGGAAAGATGTAGATGCTTTAGAGAGAGGATGCAGAGGAGCTTTACCAGGATGCTGCCTGGATTGGAGGGCATGTCTTATGAAGAGAGATTGAGTGAGCTCGTGCTTTTCACACTGAAGAGAAGAAGGAAGAGAGGTGACTTGATAGAGGTGTACAAGGTAATGAGAGGCTTAGAGACAGTAGATAGCCAGAGACTTTTCCCCAGGGCAGAAATGGCTGTCATGAGGGGTCCTAATGTTAAGGTGATTGGAGGAAGGTTTGGGGTGATGTCAGAGGTAGGTCCTTTACACAGAGAGTGGTGGGTGTGTGGAATGCACTGCCAGCAGTGGGAGTAGAGTCAGAGACATTAGGGACATTTAAGCAACTGCTGGAGAAGCACATGGATAGCAGTAAATTGAGGGGTGTCTGGGTTAGGTTGGTCTTAGATTAAGATAAATGCTTGGCATAACATTGTGGGCCGAAGGGCCTGTACTGTGCTGTACTGTTCTATGTTCTAAATGTTGGCAAGTGGGACTAGAGTAATTTCAAATATCTGGTCGGCATGCACCGAAGGATCGGTTTCCGTGTGGAACAGCTCTATGACTCTCCGATTTCACTGTGAGTGCTATAATTTCTTGGAATCCTTTTGTTCAAACTGAGTGGGATGATATGGAAGATGGAATCCAGTTATGGGAATCAGCAGGAGTGAAAAGTGATTGAGTCAGATTCAACATGGTTTTTTTTAAAAAGTCTTGTATGAGATGTGTGAAATGTCGGCAAAGTGAGTGTTTACTTCCCTTAAATAGAGAACCAATTCAGGATCACCCACAGTGCCCTGGGTGTGGAGTCACATGTGGGCCAGACCAGGTAAGGATGGCAGATTTCCTTTCCTGAAGGACATGTGTGAACTTCCAGGTGGGTTTTATCACAATCGATATTAGCTTCATAGCTGCCATCACAGAGACAAGCTTTCAGTTCCAGACTGAATTCAAAATCCCATCAGCAGCTTCAGAGAGATCTGAACCCTTGCCCCCAGACGATTATGCTGTGTCTGTGGGTTACTCACCCAGTGACAATATCACAAGGCAATCAGCTCCCCACCCCACCCTCCAGTGGGGAGGTGGGAGGTAAGAGGGGGTGGGGGGAGGTATGAGATCAGCGCAGAAAGAAACCAGGTTTCCGCCCGAGCTCAGTCAATGTCAACGTACAGAGAAGGCCCAGCACAGCCACGGCTTATTCCAGCAATCTGCTCTCGGCCAGTGTTTACTTTCCACTTGAGCACTCACCCAGCTTATTTCAGCTCACCATTACTACTGTCCTCCCCCCGTTCCTCTCTCCCCCCTGTTTATCCAGTTCCCCCCTTTAATGTATCAAGGTTATTCCTATCAGCTGTTGCCAACAAGAGTCACACTCGAACGTCTCTCCGGGTAAAGAAATTTCTCCTGAATTCCTTACTGCCTCTCTAGTGGGAGCACATTTTGATAGCAACCTGATTTGAAATGGTTCAACCAACAGCTTATGTAGTTTATAAACCTTCTCCCAATCTCCATCTCTCCCAGCTCCCCTTGGGAGGCCAATCAGCCAATCAGATTGCTCGCAACAGCAGAGAATTGGTGCTTTTCTGCTTTTTGATCCCATCTCCTTGCTACTTTCCACCAAAATACCAGTGTAGATGATTCAGTGTGTTGTCTGGCAAACTGTGTGTGTGTGTGTGTGTGTGTGTGTGTGTGTGTGTGTGTGTGTGTGTGTGTGTGTCTGAATGAAAGAGAGAGGACGTGATGGAGAGAGGTGTGTGAGAGGGAGAGAGTGTGAGAGGGAGAGAGTGTGAGCGTGCGTGCACATGCCTGTGTGCATGCACATCTGTGTATGTGTGTGCACACGTGTCTCTGTCTGTATCTCTCTGTGTGTCTCTCTGCATGTCTGTGTACACGTATGTGTGTGTATTCTGTGTGTGGGTGTTTGTCTCTATGAGAGTGTGGTCTCTCTATGTGAATGTGTGTGAGCGTGTGTCTTCTCTATGTGAGTGTATGTCTTTCTATGTATGTCTCTCTATGCGAGTATGTCTTTCTAAGTGAGTATGTCAGCATGTCTCTAAGTGTGTGAGCATGTCTCTCTCTCTCCCTGTTTGAGTGTGTGTCTCTCCATGTGTGTATCTCTCTGTGAGTGTGTGTGTCTCTCTACGTGAGTGTGTCAGCATGTCTCTCTCTATGTGTGTGTGTGTGTGTGTGTGTGTCTCTCTATGAGTGTGTGTGTCTCTCTCTCTCTATGTGAGCATGTGTGAGCGTGTGCCTCTCTCTATGTGAGTGTGTCTCTCTATGTGAGTGTGTGTCTCTCTATGTCAGCGTGTGTATGTGTCTATGTGAGCGCGTGTCTATCTATGTGAGCGTGTGTGTCTCTCTGCAAGTGTGCGTGTGTCTCTCCCTCTGCAAGTGTGTGTGAGCGTGTGTATGAGCGTGTGTGTCTCTCTGCAAGTGTGTGAGCGTGTGTGTGTCTCTCTCTCTCTGCAAGTGTGTGTGAGCGCGCGTGTGTGAGCGTGTGTGTGTCTCTCTCTGCAAGTTTGTGTGAACGTGTGTGTGTGTGTGTGTGAGTATCTGTCTATGTGAGTGTGTGTGTGAGCGTGTGCCTGTGTGTTTGGCCAAGAACTGTATCAATGATTTGTTTCAATGCAACTCTTAGAGTCTGACAAATGGGAGATAGCAAGCATCTGGAATCAATGAATGAAGCTTTCCTGCCCCCACTGATTGGGGGAGGGGCAACATCTGGAACAGTGACTCAGCCGGAACCGAGAAAGGGGAAAACCACGAGGCCAAGGCGAGACTCAAACACTGACCCTTTTGTATGGGAAGAATTCTGGCTTTCTTTCCAAAGGATGACAGACATTCTCTAAAGAAAACAAACTTACTTTCATTGACTTTGAGGGAAAGGGAGCTGGGGACACATGAGCAGTGAAAGAATGGAATCAGATGATGTTTCTCAGTTCACATTTGGGGATTGGCTGGGGCTGTGGTTGGGGGTAGGGAGGCCTTTGATAAATGAGGACCCATCAGTTCGATAACGAGATGTGTGAGTTAACAATCCCATCACAGTCTCTAACTGAGGATCAAAGTTACAGATTTTTAAACCAGCATCCACTTGAATTACAGAAACGACCACTGACTGATTAAACTTGGTGCGACAGCCACAATCAGACACAGTATCTCAACTCATCCGTCGGTAAGGAAGCTGTGTTTTTAGATCTAACCGGTTTGCTCTAGTCCTTTAGCCAGTGGCTCGAGCCCTCTCTTTATCAATGACACTGACTGATGGGCGATGACAGCAGCCAATCAAAACTCCTCAGCATGTTCATTGGCTTCGACCTCCCCGATAAACAATTCCTCCATTGCCACAAAAGTCCCTGACTTCATTTATGAGACCGGAAGATCAAGGAAAGAGGAAGCAGGGAAGAGAAGGAAACAGAAAAGAGAAAGCACAGAACAAAAGCTTCAGAAAGAGGAAGAGAACATGAGGAAAGAGAAAGAGACTTGGAAAAGATGATTTTGATCACATGATTCTGCAGTGGTCATGTTGAAAGTCCCCTCTCTATAATTAGCACGAGTCCCAGTCACACTCAGAAATTCTGCACCACAAAATAACAACTTTATTTACCACGATAGCGGCTGTCCACAGTCTGGGACTTCTGAAGAGAATGACACAGTACAGATGTTGCTTTGATCAAGCTAAGTCAGACTCCTCTATCCACCTCCTCTGTGTTTCTCTCAGCCCAGCGCTCCCATCAAGTGCTCAACAGGGCCCAGCAGAAAACAGGAAGGGCCGATAAATACTCCCTGCCTGAGATTATTTTGACATGTCGAGGAAACCAGGAGCTATGGGGATTTGGGATTTGGGTGTCCTCGTGCAAACTGCACAGCTGCAAGAGTAATCAAGAGACCTGTAGCTCATGGAACATTGGCTTTTAATCAAAGGAGACTGGAACACAAAGGCCATGAAGTAACAGTGACATTGGAGCCTGGTTTGCTGAGTCCTCATCAGCAGTAACCATATACCTCAGGAACAAAGAACAAAGACAATTACAGCACAGGAACAGGCTCTTCGGCCCTCCCAGCCTGCACTGATCCAGATCCTCTACCTAAACCTGTCACCTATTTTCTAAGGGTCTGTATCCCTCTGTTCCCTGCCCAGTCACATATCTGTCTAGGTACGTCTTCAATAACAGTATAGTGCCCACCTATACCACCTCCACTGGCAACACATTCCAGGCACCCACCACCCTCTGCGTAAAGAGCTTTCCACACATATTTCCCCTAAACTTTTCCCCTCTCATCTTGAACTTGTGACCCCTATGTAATTGAGTCCCCCACTCTGAGAAAAAGCTTCTTGCTATCCACCCTGTCTACACCTCTCATGATTTTGTAGGCCTCAATCAGGTCCCCCCTCAACCTCTGTCTTTCTAATTAAAATAATCCGAACCTACTCAACCTCTCCTCATAGCTAGTGCCCTCCATGCCAGGCAACATCCTGGTGAACCTCCATTGCACCCTCTCCAAAGCGTCCACATCCTTTTGGTAATGTGGCGACCAGAACTGTACACAGTATTCTAAATGTGGCCAAACCAAAATCTGATGCAACTGTAACATGACCTGCCAACTCTTGTACTCAATACCCCGTCCGATGAAGGAAAGCATGCAGTATGCCTTTTTGACCACTCCATCGACCTGTGTGGCCACCTTCAGGGAACAATGGACATGAACACCCAGATCTCTCTGTATTTCAATTTTCCCCAGGCCATTTGCATTTACTGTAGAGTTCACTCCAGAACTGGATCTTCCAAAATACATCACCTGACATTTGCCCAATTGAACCCCATCTGCCATTTCTCTGCCCATCTCTATCTTCTGCTGTATTCTCTGACAGTCTCCTTCATTATCTGCTACTCCACCAACCTTAGAGCCATCCGCAAACTTGCTAATCAGACAAATTATTTATGTACATCACTAACAACAATGGTCCCAGCACGGATCCCTGTGGAACACCATTGGTGACAGGTCTCCATTGTGAGAAACTCCCTTCCATTACTCTCTGTCTCCTGTTGCCCAGCCAGTTCTCTAAACATCTAGCTAGTACACCCTGGACCCCATGTGACTCCTCTTTCTCCATCAGCCTACCATGAGGGACCTTATCAAATGCCTTTCTGAAGTCCATACATATATGACATCTAGAGCCCTTCTCTCAATAATCAACTTTATCACTCCCTCAAATAAATCTATTAAGTTGGTAAGACATGACCTTCCCTGCACAAAACCAAGTTGCCTATCACTGATAAGCCCATTTTCTTCCAAATGTAAATACTTCCTATCCCTCAGTATCTTCTTCCCTCCCAGTGACGTCAGGGTCACAGTATATAATTACCTGGATTATCCCTGCTACCCTGCTTAAACAAGGTGAAAACATTAGCAAGTCTCCAGTCCTCCAGTACCTCATTGATGTTCAAGGATGCTGCAAAGATATCTGTTAAGGACTCAGTTATTTCCTCTCTCACTTCCCTCAGTAATCTGGGATAGATCCCATTCGGGGACTGGTCCACCTTAATGCCTTTTAGAATACCCAACACTTCCTCCCTCCTTATGCCGATTTGGCCTAGAGTAATCAAACCTCTATCCCTAACCTCACATCCATGATGTCCCTCTCCTCGGCAAATACTGATGCAAAGTACTCATTAAGAGTCTCACCCATTTTCTCTGACCCCACTCATAACTTACCTCCTTTGTCCTTGAGTGGGCCAACCATTTCTCTAGTTACCCTCTTGCTCTTATAAATGAATAAAAGGCTTTGAGATTTTCCTTAAGCCTCTTTGTTAAAGTTATCTCATGACCCCTTTTAGCTCTCTTAATTCCTTGTTTCAGATTGGTCCTATATTCCCGATATTATTCCAAAGCTTCGTCTATCTTCAGTCGCGTAGACCTTATGAATACTTCCTTTAGCCTCTTAGGTAGTCGCACAATTTCACCTGTCATCCCTAATCTTGCCATTTCTGTCCCTCATATTCACAGGAACAGGTCTGCCTTGCATTCTAATCAACCTCTCTTTAAAAGCCTTCCACATATCAAATGTGGATTTGCCTTCAAACAGCTGCTCCCAATCCAAAACCCCAGCTCCTGCCCAATTTTGGTATAGTTGGCCTTCCCCCAATTTTGTACTCTTCCTGTGGGACCACTCTTACCTTTGTCATGAGTATTCTAAAACTTATCGAATTGTGATCACTATTCCATAAGTAATCCCCTACTGAAACTTCAACCACCTGGCCAGGCTCATTCCCCAACACCAGGTCCAGGGTGGACCCTTCTAGAGTTGGACTATTTACAAACTGCTCCAGAAAACCCTCCTGGATGCTCCTTACAAATTCTGCTCCATCTAGACCTCTAACACCAAGTGAATCCAGTCAATGTTGGGAAAATTAAAATCTCCAATCATCACCACAACCTGTTGCTCCTACATCTGTCCATAATCTGTTTACATATTTGTACCTCTGTCTCAAGCTCACTGTCAGGAGGCCTAGAGTACAGCCCCAACATTGTCACTGCACCCGTCCTATTTCTGAGCTCTGCCCATATTGCCTCACTGCTCGAGTCCTCCATAGTGCCCTCCTTCAGCACAGCTGTGATATCCTCTCTGACCAGTAATGTAACTCCTCCATCTCTTTTACCTCCCTCTCTATCCCACCTGAAGCATCGATATCCTGGGATATTTAGTTGCCAATCATGCCCTTCCCCCAACCAAGTCTCAGTAATAGTAATAACATCATACTCCCAGGTACAAATCCAAGCCCTAACCTCCCTTACCTACTACATTTCTCGCATTAAAACAAATGCACCTCAGACCACCTGTCCCTCCGTGTTCATCATCTGCTCCCTGCCTACTCTTCCCCTTAGTCACGCTGACTCCATTATCTAGTTCCTTACAGGCTTTAGTTACTACCTCCTTACCGTCCACTAACCTCCTCATTTGGTTCCCAGCCCCCTGCCACATTAGTTTAAACCCTCCCCAACAACGTTAGCAAAAGCACCCCTAGACATTGGTTCCAGTCCTGCCCAGGTATAGACCATCCAATTTGTAATAGTCCCGCCTCCCCCAGAACCGATCCCAATCTCCCAAAAATCTGAAGCCCTCCCTCCTGCACCATCCCTCAAGTCACATTCATCCTGCCGATTCTCGCATTCCTACTCTGACGAGCACTTGGCACTGATAGCAATCTGGAGATTACTACCTCGGAAGTCCTACTTTTTAATTTGTTCCCTAACTCCCTAAATTCTGCTTCATCTCATTTATTACCACATCATTGTTGCCTATATGGAACATGACAAAAGACTGTTCACCCTCCCCTTTCAAAATGTTCTCCAGCTGATCAGAGACATCCCCGACCCGAGCACCTGGGAGGCAACATGGCATCCGGGAGTCTCGTTTTCAACCACAGAGCCGCCTGTCTGCTCCCGTTACAATTGAATCCCCTCTGACTACAACCCTTCCACTCTTTCTCCTGCCCTTCTGTACAGCAGAGCCAGCCATGGTGCCATGAACCTGGCTACTGTTGCCTTCCCCTGGTGAGCCAGCTCCCCCAACAGTGTCCAAAACTATATACCTGGGGAAGGGGAAGAGGTACAGCTTAGATTTGACAGAAGAGTCCAAAGCTTGAAGCATTATGAAGGTAGCTTACATAAAGCCACCTTGTATTACCTAGCACTGTGACAACTAGGGGGTGATCTAATGAAGAGAGGATTCAATACAGCAGGTTGCAACACTTACACCTAGATAAAAGAACCCAGGAGGATGTAGGCCAGTATTTGCCATCCTAACACTAATGACCCTTGTCCCAAATGGCTTGCTATAGCCAATTCAGGGGCAGTTAAGAATCCACAACATTGCTGTGGGTCTGGAGTCACGTGTAGGCCAGACTGGATTCCCTTCCCTAAAGGCCATTCGTGAATCAGATGGGTTTCTACAATGGGGTAAAAACAATGACTGCAGATGCTGGAAACCAGATTCTGGATCAGTGGTGCTGGAAGAGCACAGCAGTTCAGGCAGCATCCAAAGTGCAGTAAAATCATGACAATGGTTGCCATTGGTCTAGCTTTAAACTCCAGACATGAATTCAAGTTTCACCATCTGCACAGTGGGATTCAAGCCCATATTCCCTGAATATTAGCCTTGGCCTCTGCATCACTTACTCCCCTGCAATTAGCGCAGGTCAATGCCTCAAAGTATTATTTCACAGAAGGGGTGATGAAAATCTGGAATGGTCTTTACCAAAAGGTTGCCAATTTCTATGAGTCAATTGAAATTGAATGGATTGGTGATGGGGAAGAGCATTAAGGGGTTTGGAGTGAAGGCCAGAAAGTGAACTTGGGATTGATAGGCCAGAGCAAACTGCAATCTGTGCTAATCATCAAATGAGACAGCAACTTAGGCAACAGACAATAGATGCAGGAGTAGGCCATTCTGCCCTTCGAGCCTGCACCACCATTCAATATGATCATGGCTGATCATCCTTAATCAGAATTCTGTTCCTGCCTTATCCCCATAACCCTTGATCCCACTATCCTTAAGAGCTCTATCCAACTCTTTCTTGAAAGTATCCAGAGACATGGCCTCCACAGCCTTCTGGGGCAGAGCATTCCACACACCCACCACTCTCTGGGTGAAGAAGTTTCTCCTCAACTCTGTTCTAAGTGGCCTACCCCTTATTTTTAAACGGCACCCTCTGGTTCGGGACTCACCCATCAGCGGAAACATGTTTCCTGCCTCCAGAGTGTCCAATCCTTTAATAATCTTATACGTCTCAATCAGATCCCCTCTCAGCCTTCTAAACTCAAGCGTATACAAGCCCAGTCGCTCCAATCTTACAGCATAATTGAATCCAATATCCTTCCCACCATTGATGTCAGGGTGACTGGTGTATAATTCCCTGTTTTCTCTCTCCCTCCCTTCTTGAAAGGTGGGACAACATTAGCCACCCTCCAATCCACAGGAACTGATCATGAATCTATAGAACATTGGAAAATGATCACCAATGCATCCACAATTTCTAGAGCCACCTCCTTCAGTACCCTGGGATGCAGACCATCAGGTCCCGGGGACTTATCAGCCCTCAGACCTAACAGTCTCTCCAACACCATTTCCTGCCTAATATAAACTCCCTTCAGTTCATCCATTACCCTTGGTCCTTCAGTCACTATTACATCTGGGAGATTGCTTGTGTCTTCCCCAGTGAAGACAGATCCAGAGTACCTATTCAATTCTTCTGCCATTTCCTTATTCCCCATAATTCCTGTCTTCAAGGGCCCATTTTTAGTCTTAACCATTTGTTTTCACATCCCTAAAAAAGCTTTTACTATCCTCCTTTATATTTTTGGTCCGTTTGCCTGAATACCTCATTTTTTTCTCCGTGTATTACATTTTTAGGTATCCTCTGTTGCTCTTTAAAAGTTTCCCAGTCCTCCGGCTTCCCGATTATCTTTGCTAAGTTATACTTCTTCTCTTTTATTTTTATACAGTCCTTAACTTCCCTCATCAGCCACAGCTAACCCTGCCTCCCCTTGTATTAAATAGAGAGAAAGAGGGGACGGAAAAGAGAGAGGGAGGGGAGGGAAAAGAGAGGGGGGGGGGAAGGAAAAGAGAGAGAGAAAGAGAGAGAGAGAGTGTGTGTGTGTGTGTGTGCACGCTTGTGTGTGCATGGGGGAAAGGGGGGGAGAGAGAGAGAGAGAGAGACAGACAGACAGACAGAAGCACAAGTCCCCACTCTCTCCTCTCGACCAAAGCTGTGACTGATTGATATGGGCCAAGAGCTGGAAACTGGGACTAGACAGGATATTGGGCCAGCACAGACAATGGGCTGAAAGGCCCCTTCCACGTCTGATCTCGGATTTTATGAGACTCTCTGATTCTACTCTTGGAATATTACTGTGGGAGGTGCTAATTCAGCCCATTGCCAGCAGAGAATGTCAGCACCTTTCACAGGTTATTCCAAAGCACCACACTGTCTTCCTCCTGCACCAGATATGTCGTTAAGAAAGATATATCCCATACTTTTCTCAGTGTTTCAGCATCAATTGCGTTCTCAGGAAGAAATTCTACTTTTAATAAGACAACAAGACCATAAGAAACAGGAACAGGGTCCGTGAGCCTGTTCTGCCATTCAGTAGGATCATGGCTGATCCAACATTCCTTGCAACCAGTTTCCTGCCCTTTCCCCATAACTCCCGTCTCCCTGACTGATCAGGAACCTACCTCAGCTTTTATTATCCACAGGGACTCTGGCCCCACAGCTCTCCGGGGCAAGGTGCTCCAAAGACTCACAATCCTCTGAGAGAAGATATTGCTCCTCTGCACAATACATTCCAATGAATCTGCCCTTTGGTGTAGCCAGTGCTAACCCTCACATTGTCCCTCTGGTCTCTGAAACACCCCCTGGTGTACACTGCGTCTGAGCAGGCCTGCTACAGACACTGGGCTGTCCCAGTTAAACCCAAACCCGGGACCTGTTACATGCTATCGCTCAAGAGTGCAGGCACAATCTGATTAACTGACCCTATACTGTGCCCTGGAGCCTTGTTTGCTTCTCTTGTCACAAGATGGATAGCTCAGTGATCCATTAGGGCTGTCTCCTGGCTTTAAATGGGAAACGATTACTTACTGTCAAGACTGAGTTATTCTATTTTGAGAGATGCATACACTCACACTGGAACCTATATTCCAAATCAAATGAGTAGTGGCTAGAAATACACTCTATTGGTTAAAATCACTGATTAACATATTTCCGGGAGAATACCCAACATGATCAGGGTTGGCAGGAGAAACGTATGTGCATTCCCTCTCCAGTATGGCCCTGAACCTGGGCCTGGACTGTAATCTCCACTTGGCAAAAGTGAGGACTGCAGATGCTGGAAATCAGAGTCGAGATTAGAGCGGTGCTGGAAAAGCACAGCAGGTCAGGCAGCATCTGAGGAGCAGGAAAATCGACGTTTTGGGCAAAAGCCCTTCATCAGGAATCACCATTTGGTCACACAAAGTATAATCAATTGGAAGTAGTGCAGTCAGTCAGCAGTTAGCTCAGTTGCAGGGTCCTGGACAGCCAGAGTTTTGAAGCTGTGAAATTGCACCACAAACTTCCATCCGAACACGGTGCTCCGACACCCAGAAAACAGAACCCCCTGGAAGTCACCGGCAAAGGGAAACGGAAGCTGCTGGAGACAGCTCCAAATAGAACCAGACATCTTCTGAATCAAAGCAGGTCAAAGATTCAGACACATTGAAAAAGTGGACTGCTCCATATAATTTCCCAGCCAGGCGTTTCATTACGTGTGACAATTTGTCACAAAATTGCAGCCTTGCTTAAAGAGAGACTTTGAAACAGCAACAACACACTCAGTCAGATCAGAGAACAAAGCAATGAAGTAAACTGCTCTCGACATAAGAGCACTGATCACTGTTGTGAATTAATTATCTCATTAGGATCACACAAAGACTTTGTAGAACCTATTCTTTTCCTTTCAAACTCCCACTGAACCGGATACTAACATGTTCAGTGAGGTTCAGAGCAGCATTGAGACCGTCCACTCCATGCCAGCCTGTGTGGATTGAGAAAGTGGGCCCCCGAGAGTCTCCTCCCAGCATTCATACCACCACCACCTCCACCCCTCACCTCTCACCCCCCACCCCGTCTACCACCACCTCTACCCCTCACCCCCCAGTCCACCACCACCTCCAACCCTCACCCCCCCCAGTCCACCATCTCCACCCCTCACCCCCCCAGTCCACCACCACCTCCACCCCTCACCCCGTCAATCCACCACCACCTCTATCCCTCACCCCCCAGTCCACCACCACCTCTATCCCTCACCCCCCCAGCCTACCACCAACTCCGCCCCTCACACCCCCAGTCCACCACCACCTCTATCCCTCACCCCCCCAGCCTACCACCACCTCCACCCCTCACCCCCCCAGTCCACCACCACCTCTATCCCTCACCCCCCCAGCCTACCACCACCTCCACCCCTCACCCCCCCAGTCCACCACCACCTCCACCCCTCACCCCCCCAGCCTACCACCACCTCCACCCCTCACCCCCCCAGTCCACCACCACCTCCACCCCTCACCCCCCCAGTCCACCACCACCTCCACCCCTCACCCCCCCAGTCCACCACCTCCACCCCTCACCCCCCCCAGTCCACCACCACCTCCACCCCTCAACCCGTCAGTCCACCACCACCTCCACCCCTCACCCCGTCAATCCACCACCACCTCCACCCCTCACCCCGTCAATCCACCACCACCTCCACCCCTCACCCCCCTCCTCCGCCCCCCCCTCCCCCCCTCCCCCAGTCCATCCAACACAGTTTCTCAATGCTTCCTATTGTGAGCATGCTTGTGTCTTTCATCACTGGTTCCCTGAGCAAATGTCACGTGTCCCACACTCAATGATTCAGGGGTTGCTGAAGGCCACAAACCAAAAGCTAACACAAACAGGTTCAAATACACAATCCCTGGTAAATAAAACTACTCAAAATAAACACGGGTCGAGAGTACAAGAGTAAAAACATATCGATAAAACTCCTAACGTGGGTTCAGCCACAGAGAAGGTTTTGTCCTTTTCCAGAAAGGACACTGGGGCCTGAGAGAGGGGCCAGTGCAGGTACATCAAGAGGATGTGACCTTACAGTCACAGGGAGAAACTAGAAATACTGAGTGTGTTCCCACTGGATTCGAGCTGGCTAGCAAGGGAACTCCCTTCTCTTAGTAACAGCGTGGCTGATGAGTCAACATTTTGTCAGTTCATATCCCACTCCCAAGATTTGAACCTAGAAACTCAGGCTGATATTCCGGCCTAGTGGACACAGGGACTGTTGTGCAATCAGGAAAGACATCAAACTCTGCCTTGTTTGCTCTCTTAGCTGGATACTGTTGCTCTGCTCTGAATTTGTACGTTCAGCAATAGCCAACATTTCATGGCAGTAATGTGATTGGGATGGACAGGTAATGTTCTTCCAGTCATGAATCTTTTTTAGATTTCTTTGTAAAAAGTCTTCACTCCTCCTTCAACCACTCATTATATTAAAATACTTTGTAAACTTTTGACTTGAAGAGTTGTATGAACTCAAAACACCAACTCATTCACCTGGGCTGCAGGTCTAATGGGCTGGCCTTATTTCCAGCACATTTTGTCCTTAAGGATTGGTGCACACTTGATGGGCCGAATGACCTGCAGGGATTCTCTGAGTCATCTTTGCAAACAGCACATTGCTCAAGAGCTTCTGGTTTCTGTGAGCACATGCTACCAATTGATTTTGGGGGTAATTTAACGGTAAACTGAATTAATTAAGTGTTCTTCAAACACATTTAGCCATTGACAGATTGGAAGAGACCCCTGATTGAATAGCAATTCAGCATCCCATTAGTGTCAGGTTGAACAAACCCCAGAGCATTGAAACCACATTCTGCTGGCACCACAGATGGCTCTCTTCCTGCTTCGCAAACTGAACATCAGCTGCTATTGCATTACCAAAGCTGAACAGAGCTCTTAGACGAGGAAGTAAGTTATCCCGGAATATCAGAGGTAAACAAGGAAACTTTGGGACAGAGCAGCAATACCAGTTTTAGTGAAGTGCTCAGGGAGCAGAATGCAAGGACTCTGGACAGAAACCTTTGAAGAACAGATCCGTTTCCAGAATGTTACATTCTTGGTTTGTACAGCTAATGGGGATGGAAGTCAATTTAACTTCAACCATCTCTTGTTGTAAATTGTGACATAGCTTTGCCGTGTTCATGAATATTTACTCAACACATGAATATTTATGTAAAGCTCAGGTGGTTGTAGAAATTGTTGAGGAATATTAATGTTGCCTCGTTAAATGCTCCCTCTCCTGGAATTGATTAAACATTTTGTTAATATTCTAAACCCCAAAGTGATATTGTGAGTGAAACTAGCGACAGCATCACAGGTTGTTGTGAGAGATTGAAAATGAGCTGTGCATAATTGTTGAAATTGAGAGTCTTGATTCCCAGTGCTCTTGACCCCACACCCTCCAACATTGAGGAGAACAAACAGATCTCAATATGGCCAGATCCTGTTTTCTGGCCTTGATTCCTCCCCTCTGGGCGGAAGACAGCTTTGTCAAAAAGACCGTGCATTTAGAAAGAGCTTACTCAGGTCTCTACAATCTCTGAAAACATCCCACCGGGAAATGATAAATTGCTGAATTGCTATCAGGACCAGATTTCACACCCGGCCTCAGGTTGGGAATCTGTGTTCATGCAGTTGCTCAGAGAATGGCGCAACGAGATCTTGTTGAACAGGTGGCTAACCCCTTGGTTGAGATGGGTCCCATCAGCCCCTCACCACCTCCTGACATTCTCGGATGAGAAGTGACAGCTGGAAACCCCAATTCTCAAAGCTCAGCTTCGAATAAACCGGGCCAGTCAGGGTGGGGGATTGGTTACAAACCGGGCCAGTCAGGGTGGGGGATTGGTTACAAACCGGGCCAGCCAGTGTGGGGGATTGGTTACAAATCGGGCCAGTCAGTGTGGGGGATTGGTTACAAACCGGGTCAGTCAGTGTGGGGGGTTGGTTACAAACCGGGTCAGTGTGGGGGATTGGTTACAAACCGGGTCAGTCAGTGTGGGGGATTGGTTACAAACCGGGCCAGCCAGTGGGGGGGATTGGTTACAAACCGGGCCAGCCAGTGGGGGGGATTGGTTACAAACCGGGCCAGTCAGTGTGGGGGATTGGTTACAAACCGGGCCAGTCAGTGTGGGGGATTGGTTACAAACCGGGCCAGTCAGTGTGGGGGATTGGTTACAAACCGGGTCAGTCAGTGTGGGGGAATTGGTTACAAACCGGGTCAGTCAGTGTGGGGGATTGGTTACAAACCAGGTCAGTCAGTGTGGGGGAATTGGTTACAAACCGGGTCAGTCAGTGTGGGGGATTGGTTACAAACCGGGTCAGGCAGTGTGGGGGATTGGTTACAAACCGGGTCAGTCAGTGTGGGGATTGGTTACAAACCGGGTCAGCCAGTGTGGGGGATTGGTTACAAACCGGGTCAGTCAGTGTGGGGATTGGTTACAAACCGGGTCAGTCAGTGTGGGGATTGGTTACAAACCGGGCCAGTCAGTGTGGGGGGTTGGTGCATTAACATCTCTCGGAGATACAGCACTGAACCGTAAGGTTTTGAGAATAGAGAAGGTAAACGTGCAGAAGGACGGCTTTTCAACTGATATAACTGATATAACTGAAGACTGTGAATCAAAGCAAACTCTGGCGAGGTTTTACACGAATTTAGCAGGGAGCTGAGGCACAGAGTAAATGCAAAGTTGGGAGCAAGATCCAAAGGGATGTAGAAGTAATGCTAGGACAGGCCATTGTTGGAGATGACATGGGCAGGATAAGGCACCTGGAGGATGGAAAAGCTAAACGGTATCTGTTTTAACGTAAGAAGCTGACTGGTAAGGCAGGTGGACTGAGAGCGTTGATCAGCACACGGGAATATGAGATTGTTGCAATTACTGAGACATGACTGAAGGAAGGGCAGGGCTGACAGCTCAACATTCCAGGATATAGATGCTTCCGGTGGGGATAGGGGAGGTGTGGGGAGGAGGGGAATGTAAAAGAGGTCGGGGGCAGTGCATCATTGATAAAGGAAACCATCAGCCCAGTCATAACAGAGGACATCTTTAGAAGGTCCTTCAAATGAGGCCATCTGTGTAAAGCTTACTAATGAGAAAGGGGTAGTCACTTCATGGGCATTAAACTACAGGCCTCTCACAATCAGGGGTGACAGAGGAACAGGTACATCAGCAAACACATGGAGGTGCGAGGGGAACATGGTTATAGTTCTAAAGGGTTTCAACTTTGCTAACATCAACTGGAATCACCACAGCATGAAAGGATTAAACAGGGTGGAATTTTTCCAGTGTACCCAGGACAGCTTTCTGTGCCTGTGTGTCGATCATGCACTAGAGATAGACCAGGATTTGGCCTCACCTTAGGTCATGTGGGTAAACCTATTCCTGAGATGCTGCTTGGCCTGCTGTGCTTTGACCAGCAACACATTTGCAGCTGTGATCTCCAGCATCTGCAGACCTCATTTTTTACATGTGGGTAAAGTGTCAATTGGCAAACATTTTGGTAATAGTGACCATAAGTCATTATGCAAAGGGATAAGGAGAGTGCAGAAGTTAAACTGGGAGAAGGATAATACCAATTTCATTAAAGACAGGATCTGGCAAACGTAGACTGGGAGCAGCGACCTGCAGGGAAATCCACATTCAGAAAGTGGGATCTGTTCATGGAAGTGTAGTGAGAATTCAGGGCCAGCCCATTCCTTCTCGGAGTGAAGGACAAGGACAATAAGTCGAGGGAATCCTGGATGTCAGGGGACAGCAAGCATCTGATCAAGAATAAGAAACTAGTATATGTTAGATGAAGAGTATGGAGAACAGAGGTGGCTGCACACAGTGTTGGGGGGAAGGGATTAAACACAGAATCACGAGGGCAAAGGGGGGGCCTCAAAATATCTCTGGCCGAAAGAACTTGTAGCTCCCGAGGTTCCTTCCTGACTGACACCTCCCTCCAGAAAGGGTTGCTTGGTCACCATCAGGAGACAGCTCCCCCAATGTCTTTTCAAAACCAACAATTAAGGACCAGAAACTACTCCCACCACCGCCCTACCCACACCCCCGCCCATCTCTTATCTCCCTAAATGCTTCGTTGATCTTTTCTCTTAAGTCAAGTGACTTTCTGTAAACAGCAACGAAACCACAGCAGACATTAAATGCTGACCTTATTTTAAGAAAGCACATTTGTTAAAAATCCTGTGCAATTCAGAAGGGTATGCAACAGTCCCACATCTTCCAGTTTATCACATTATCCTTAAATAGAGAAGCATAGTGTCAGTAAGAGGAAGTGTACGGGAGGTTCAACAGAATAATTACCAGGCTCGCAGGATGGAAGACCCATCAAGAAGATTAGGTCTGCATTCTCAAGTTTAGAAAACTGGGGGGGCACTCTCATTGAAACTGACTTACAAATCCCTAACAGGGTTTGGCAGGGAAGATGCAGACAGGAGCTGTCCCCGTACCTATGGGCTCTAGGGGAAACCTGGGGAATGTGGTCTCGGTCTGAGCTCGGACAAAGCCAACTTGAAAAATACAAAAGCAGGAATTCTTTGCACAAACTTGATTCTGGAGATTGTACACGGACATTGACTTTTAAGAATGTACTTTCTCTCACTAATCAGAAAAGCAGCAGATCAGCCATAGAGGGAAACAACTGCAGGCACCATCTTGAGTGAACTTCCTCTTGTTTCCTGAGCCCACAGCCTGTGGTAAAACTTAGCGCCCACAAGAAACAGCAGTGATTTTAACTCACAAGTTGCTTGACCCTATTTCATGATATTTCCCAACTCAATGATAATGAGACCTATATCAGACTTCATGGGTTTATGGGTTTGCGAGGGTGACCAGGGATCTATTGGAAAGACTGTTCCTCAACAACAATCCAGAGGGGGGTGCCAGTGGACTCAGGTTCGCAGGACATGGGTGCCAGGCTGAGAAAGATCACCTCTCAACACTCTAATCACCTACGTCCTTTCAGAGTGACTGACATCTCAGTAATCCTGCTGGGGCTAGGCACAGCCCCAACTATAGACCATGCTTGGAGGCTATCAACGTGTAAAATGAACACATAGGTAGAGCCTTAGTTTAACATCTCATGGGAAAGGTGACCCTCCCACAATGCAGCACTCCTTCAGTACTGACCCTCAAACAGTGCAGCACTCCCTCAGTACTAACCCTCCAACAGTGCAGCACTCCCTCAGTACTGACCCTCCAACAGTGCGGCACTCCCTCAGTACTAACCCTCCAACAGTGCAGCGCTCCCTCAGTATTGACCCTTCCACAGTGCAGCACTCCCACAGTACAAACCCTCCAACAGTGCAGCACTCCCTCAGTACAAACCCTCCAACAGTGCAGCACTCCCTCAGTACAAACCCTCCAACAGTGCAGCACTCCCTCAGTACAAACCCTCCAACAGTGCAGCACTCCCTCAGTACTGACCCTCCAACAGTGCGACACTCCCTCAGTACAAACCCTCCGACAGTGCAGCACTCCCTCAGCACAGACCCTCCGACAGTGTGGCACTCCCTCAGTATTGCTTTGGAATGGAATGGAACCTCTTGCAATGGAACTGTAAACACACAGAGCACAAGTCTTTGACTGTCTTGTCCTTTCCTTCCACCTGGAACTCTCCCCACCCCCAGGCCTGTGGTGTCTATGTTTTCAGTACAGCGTTCAGTCAGCAGTCCGAACCACTCCCAGCCTTATCTTGGTGCATGTGCCCTTTCCCTTCTCTGAGTGATGTTGCAGGGTGCTCTTCACCTTCACCCTCATGGTTTTCGGTAAATGCAGCTTGTTATTTTGTGGAGGTTGTGATGATGTACCTTTCACCATCCAGGTTTTCGATGCGTTATCCTAAGAACATGCTGCTGTAAACCCGAACAAACCGGAACAAACCCGAACAAACCCACATGCAGCCAGAACCATTTAAATGGAAAAGAGTTTTTGAATGTTATGCTCATCCCAGTAGTTGTTCAAGATTGTGACCCTCTCAGACAGTACATTCCAGATTCCTTCACCCTCTGCATGAAAAAAATGTTTCTGTAAATTCTCTGCAACCTCCTACCTTCACAACACATGATGTCTCTTGTTAGTGACCCTTAGATGAAGGGAAACAGCTGCTTCCCCTCCCTGCTCCAGGATGAAAGGAAGGGTCTGGGAATACTGTGAACAGAGAGCAGGACAGCAGGAGGAATGGCCGTGCTTTGACCTGGAACTAGAGGATGCTCCCTGTTTGTTGAGGTTGTGGCTGCACTGTGACCAGGGAGGGACCGAACGGTGCAAAAGCCAGACTGTATTAAAGCAGCCTCTTCACTAGGTCAACAAACCTGTGTGGGATTAGAAATACGAGGAAGTGGCAGGTCCAATGGTAAGGTTGTGTGCGTAAATATTCATCGTTTTAAATTTATTTCCAGTCGCTCAAAGGGGTTAAATTCATTCCATCTGAAATAGGATAGGGGCTGATTAACATCTTGTACTGCACAGGGAAATTATCCTCAGGTAGAGCAGAGTGAGGTGATTTCCTCCGTCTGGACGTGCAGGTCAGGTGAATTGTGTTAGGTGTATTACTCGGGGTCAATGTGGGGAATGGGTCTGGGTGGGTAACTCTTCGGAGGGTCAGTGTGGACTTGTTGGGCCAAAGGGCCTGTTTCCATACTGTAGGGAATCTAATCTAATCAGATCACCACTCACTGCTTCCTCCTGACCAGTAACGGCAGAGTGACAACATGAATGGTATTGACACATTCGAAGCAAAGCTGGACAAACATTTCAGGGATGAGAACATAACAATTGAATTTGGTTGAAACAAAAATACAGGAGGATGCTTCAGTATTCACTCATGCTAGTATGAACTCGTTGGGCCAAATGGCCTAATAACTCTAGACACTGATCCCTCAAATCACCGTGAGTTATAAAAAAACTAGGTTAAGGTAAATGACCATCTCCACTCGGAGTTGCAAATGGGGCGAATGGGATCAAAGGTTATGGGGAGAAAGCAGAATTCAGCTATTGAGTTGGACGATCAGCCATGATGGTGACGAATGGCAGAGCAGGCTCGAAGGGCCGAATGGTCTTCTCCTGCTGCTATCTTCTATGATTCTATTTGTTCATCACCTTTGAACTGTCACCTGTCATCATTATCGGAGCCACAGCATCAGACAACAGCATCCATCCCTTTCACAAAGCTGGGCTTTCTCATTGAACAATTTTACCAAAACAGGTTTTGGCTGCAGTTTGCACACCAACCGCACCCGCAAGAGGAATAGGATCCAGCAGACACCATGCTGGTTCCGACATGACCGGGACAAACAAACCCCAAACAGAGACTCCTGCCAGGCCCAGGCATCAGCAGAGCGGCCTCCCAGGCTAATCTCATTTTCCATTGGCTCCAAGGATGGGTATTGTATCATAAAAATAAAATATGTACTGTGGTTCCTGGAAATTAAAACTAACACAGAGAGTTCTGGAGAAACTCAGCAGGTCTGCCAGCAACTATGTAGAGACAGAAATCAGGTTTTCAGTCCAGTTTAACTCTTCTACAGAAATCCAAAGCTCTAAAACTGAGTCATACTGGACTTGAAATGTTAATGCTGTTTCTCTCTCCAGATGCTGCCAGAGTTGCTGAGTTTCTCCAGGTGTGTAGTGCTGTCTGGATACACTTGGTCTCAGACGCAGAGACATCCTTCACACACACTCTGCCTCCATCCTGTGTTCATGTCCGATCAGACACAGGTACCAGCAGCAGCTGCTGCAAAACACTCTCACTCACATAAAATCACAAAATGGCCCTGCACCAACTGAGGCCATTCAGCCATTGCTGCCTCTACTAGCTTATCATTTTTCTGTTTGTAAGCCTGCCCCTTTACAGGGTGACATCTGCGTGGCCAACATTGGGCATTTCACATCAAAGGAGTTTGGAAGCTATGACCAAAAAGTCCATAACTTCCATGTTTCCATTGCTTAGCCAACAAGAGAAGGGAAGGGGACTGCTCCCATTTCAGGATGACCAATTCAGATAATATTTCCAAAAAAGAGAAACTGCTGGAAAATCTCAGCAAGTCTGGCAGCATCTGGAAGGAGAGAAAAGAGCTGACGTTTCGAGTCTAACTGATCTCTGCTTTGACAAAGGGTCAGTTAGACTCAACGTCAGCTCTTTTCTCTCCTTCCAGATGCTGCCAGACTTGCTGAGATTTTCCAGCAGTTTCTCTTTTTTGGTTTCTGATTCCAGCATCCGCAGTAATTTGTTTTTATTGGATAATATTTCCTCTTTATCTCTTTTTACCCCATGCACTATCTCAATGACAGCTGCCTCTGTCATTACAGTATGAGCAGCAGCTTCTTCACTGAGGGCAGATGCAAGGGATTTCTTTCATATCTCAGCTGTTCCTCCTCCCTCCAAAAAACCCGTTTGGTCCCCAGTGATCTCCACCCTTCCTTCGACCACAGATTAATAATTTTATCGTCAGATAATACTTTTGGGTTTCCTCTTACTTGCCAAACCTTCCTGTCATACTCACTTTCCCCTCCATTATTTCCTTTTTCTGATTTCTATATTGACTTCTCCATCTGAGTAGCTGTCACTCTGTGATTCAGTAACATCTGTATTTATATAGAACGTTTTCATCCACAACATTTCAGCTCAATCACTGTCTTCAGAAAATGTGCAGTGGGGGCTATTGCTGTAAGTTGTAAACTGGGATAACTGATGGTGTAGATTCTTAACCAGCCTGACAGTGTTACACTCTCAGCTCGAACAGACACTGGCGATGGGACTAGGCCAGGAAATGGAGCTCTCCTGTTCTCTGCTACTATCTCAGGCCTGCACATCTCAGTCCAGCAGCGCACTGAGAAAGCTCAATGACACTGCAGGCCGAACTGCAGAAGCTGAGTCATAGTAAAACTGACAGAATAGAGAGACAGAGATAGAATCTGTGTGTGTGTGCGTTTTGAAGGCGGTTTAAGTAGGATGTGTGTGTGTGTGTGTAAAAGAAAGAGAGAGAGTGTGTACAAAAGCCTGGGGGGGTGGGTGCGAGCCTACATAGAACATTACAGCACAATACAGGCCCTTCGGCCCTCGATGTTGCGCCGCCCATCCCACCTACACTATTCCATGTACGTCCATATGCCTGTCCAATGACGACTTAAATGTACTTAAAGTTGGCGAATCTACTACCTTTGCAGGCAAAGCATTCCATACCCTTACTACTCTCTGAGTAAAGAAACTACCTCTGACATCTGTCTTATACCTATCTCCCCTCAATTTAAAGTTGCGTCTCCTCGTGTTTGCCTTCCCCATACTTGGAAAAAGGCTCTCCCTGTCCACCCTATCTAACCCTCTGATTATCTTGTATGTCTCTATTAAGTCACCTCTCAACCTTCTTCTCTCTGACAAGAACAGCCTCAAGGCCCTCAGCCTTTCTTCGTAAGACATTCCCTCCATACCAGGCAACATCCTAGTAAATCGCCTCTGCACCCTTTACAAAGCTTCCACATCCTTCTTATAATGCGGTGACCAGAACTGTACACAATACTCCAAGTGTGGCCATACCAGAGCTTTGTACAGCTGTAGCATAACCTCCTGGTTCCAGAACTCAATCCCTCTGTTAATAAAGGCCAAGACACTGTATGCCTTCTTAACAACCCTGTCAACCTGGGTGGCAACTTTCAATGATCTGTGTACCTGGACACCGAGACCTCTCTGCTCATCAACACTACCAAGAATCTTACCATTAGCCCAGTACTTTGCATTCCAATTACTCCATCCAAAGTGTATCGCCTCACATTTGTCCACATTAAACTCCATTTGCCACCTCTCAGCCCAGCTCTGCACCTTATCTATGTCTCTCTGTAACCTACAACATCTTTCGTCACTTTCCACAACTCCACTGACCCTAGTGACGTCTGCAAATTTACTAACCCATCCTTCTAAGCCCTCATCCAGCTCATTTATAAAAATGACGAACAGCAGTGGACCCAACACCGACCCTTGTGGTACACCACTGGTAACTGGACTCCAGGATGAACATTTCCCATCAACCAGCACCCTCTGTCTTCTTTCAGCAAGCCAATTACTGATCCAAACTGCTATATCTCCCACAATCCCATTCCTCCACATTTTGTACAGTAGCCTGCTGTGGGGAACCTAATCGAATGCCTTGCTGAAAGCCATATACACCACATCAACTGGTTTCCTCTCATCTACCTGTTTGGTCACCTTCTCAAAGAACTCAATAAGGTTTGTGAGGCATGACCTACCCTTCACAAAACCATGCCGAGTATCCCTCATCAAATTATTCTTTTCTAGATTATTGCAAATCCTATCTCTTATAACCTTTTCTAAGTAAAGCTCACTGGTCTGTAATTACCAGGGTTGTCTCTACTCGCCTTCCTGAACAGGGGAACCACATTTGCTATCCTCCAGTCTTCTGGCACAATTCCTGTCGACAATGATGATTTAATGATCAATGCCAAGGGCTCAGCAATCTTCTCCCTGGCTTCCCAGAGGATCCTAGGATAAATCCCATCCGGTCCAGGGGACTTATCCCAGGCGGAATTATGTAGAGAGGGAGGGGGTGTGAGAGAGAGAGTGGGGGTGTGTGAAAGTGGAGTTGGTGTGAGAGAGTGGGGGGATGTGATGAGAGTGGGGAGCTGTGTGAGAGTGGGGGGGTGTGTATGAGAGAGATTGGGGTGTGTGTGTGAGAGAGTGGGGGGTGTGTGTGAGTGGGGGTGTGTGTGAGTGGGGGTGTGTGTGAGAGAGAGTGGGATGTGTGTAAGAGTGGGGGGTGTGTATGAGAGAGTGGGAGGTGTGTGAGAGAGTGAGGGGTATGTGTGTAAGAGTGGGGTGTGTGTGAGAGTGGGGGGAGTGTGCAAATGGAGGGAGTGTGCGAGTGGGGGAGTGTGCGAGTGGGGGGAGTGTGCGAGTGGGGGGAGGGTGTGTGAGTGTGGGGGTGTGTGTGAGTGGTAGGGGGTGTGTGAGTGGGGTGTGTGTGTGAGTGGGGTGTGTGTGTGAGTGGGGTGTGTGTGTGTGTGAGGGTGGGGGGTGTGAGAGAGAGTGGGGGAGGTGTGTGAGGGTGGGGGGTGTGAGAGAGAGTGGGGGAGGTGTGTGAGGGTGGGGGGTGTGAGAGAGAGTGGGGGAGGTATGTGAGTGGGGGGTTGCCCGGTCTCGCGCTCTGTCAGTGGCTGTTTCCTTGGACAGAGTCAGTTTGTTTCTGCAGAGATTGTGTAACAGCACCATCCCCAACACCTGGCTGTGTGCCCAAAATATCAGGTTTTACTGCAAAAGGGAAGTGGGGGGGGGGGGGGGGGGAAAGAGGAAGTGAGATTTGAGCAACGAAGAATCCGAGAGTTTTTTGGCCCCTGAAGGGAAAGGAACAAGAACTCTGAGTATCGAGGTCTGATTGTTACAACAACCACGTTCAGCACATGGTCCAGCCAGACTGGCTCAGGTGAAGCCCAAAGACAAGAGACATTTACAAAACCATTCAGGGAATTACCACGACCATCTTCTGGTTTACCTGCGAGAAACAGTGGCTCAGTGGTTAGCACTGCTGCCTCACAGCACCAGGGACCCAAGCTTCGATTCCAGCCTCGGGTAACTGTCTGTGTGGAGTTTGCTCATTCTCCCCGTGTCTGTGTGTTTCCTCCGGATGCTCCAGTTTCCTCTCCCAGTCCAAAGCTGTGCAGGTTATGGTAGATTGGCCATGGGGAATGCAGGGTTAAAGGATAGAGTGTGTTTCTGTGTGGATGCAATAGCCCAGTGGCCTGTTTCCATGCTGCAGGGATTCTATTCTGGGCCTAATCCAATCAGAGCTCATCCCGGTGTGGAAACTGTCCTCAGCCCAAATTCCTGCATCCTTTCCCTCCTCAGTGCAGTACTCCCCAGTGGTACCTTTGGTAGATGGGTGTCCTTTGGGATGATGTGACACGATCTTGATCTGCCTGAACATAACCTCACACCAACCTAAACCTGAAAGGAAATAAGGAAGCTGACTGACTCGAAACAGCTTTGCCCACAAGCTACCCAACAGTTGACTAGAAAGATCAAACAGGAAAGCGGGGGGGGAGGGGAAATAAGCCAGAAAGATATACAGGGAAGGAAGAGCTATCGTGAACAAACAGACGTTGAAGGGTCACACACAGGAAGGCTCTCTGTGACTGGGCCCAGTACACCTCACTGTTTGTGTTGGAACACAGACACTGATCCTGCACAGGCAGGGCGGGCTCAAGGGGAAAACATCCTCTCAGCAGGAACTTCCAACCAAAGAGTCTGTCATTATCACAGCAACATTTCCCCGCAGTGTGGGAGATCAGCTGCTATTCCTGCTTGAGTTCTTTACAGAATTTACAACTCCTCCACCTTTTCATTCCTGCCAGTGGCCACCAACTTCCCTGTTCCATCCCAATGTTTGGGCCTGTTTCAGGAAAATGAAGAAGGAATTCCAAATCTGACTCTGGCTTTTCACTCAGGAGTCTGAGGATCGACAAGAGCATCAGTATTCTGCACTCTGTTCCTCTGCCCTGATACACTCTGTACTGTTTGATCTGCCTCTAGAGCACTTTTCACTGTATCTCGGAACATGTGACAACAAGAAATCAAATTTAAACTCATAATCGACCTACGATTACAAACTCAGCATCACAGCTGAGCACAAACCCATCCTCCCACAGGTCCCGGTAAAACACATGCTCTCGATGATAGGATCATCAGCCAATGTGTATGAACAGGAACACAGGCTTGTACTTTTAATAACATTCGAGTCAACACCAGCCGAGCAGATACAGCTGATGGGAGAAGCTGATCTCAAAGCTACAGCAAAGTGAGTTTTTCATCACCTTACTGGTGCTGGAGAGGCAGGAGGACGGTGTAATTGAAGCACCGCACCAGGCATGTGAAGGTCCATCCTGCCCAGATCCTCACCGTTTGCAGAGTTCCAGCATTCAAACTCTGAATTCCCCACAAGCCCCTGGGGCCCGACAGATGGCTTCTGATCCTCGATTGTCCACAATTTGTGAGGGACTTCATTCCTAATAAGGGAATGAGGGAGTCAAAAAGCATGTTCCTGAGGTGGGATGGTCCAGTCAGCTGACCCTCCCATGGCCACTGCCTGGTGGGATCCCACCCTGCACAGGAAAGGATGAGTTTTAGGGAGGAGCAGGGGAATTTGGAGGCAGGGGAATTCTGGCACAAGGTTTGGATCATTGTGATAACTGACATTTGTGATTCTTCAATTATCCCAGAGTTTGAAAACTTGAATCCTGTCCCCTTTGCTCTTCACCCTCTGGGATAACAGCAGACAAGTACCAACCAATCTTGGCAATCACGCCCACTCTCAGTGCCATGAAATAGCAGCACAGGCTCAGACTCAGTGCCACACTCTGGTTCTTGGGCATTACTGTGGGTGTAAACCCCACAACACAGAGAGTTGTCAGAATATCAGTTGTCAGGTTGTGTTGGGGGATGGGGAGCAGGGGTCACAGCTAATGATGGTACAAGAAGGTGGCTGTGTTCACTGAGACAGTGATGGAGGGAGTGAATCAGGACAAAGAGGAACAGAAAGAAGGTGCCGAAGTTTAATCCGAGGTGGTGTGTGAATGGAGGAGTGTGAGGAGAGTATCAGCACCAACAGACTGTAGCAGCAAGAGATTCTCCTGCAGAACAGAATGGGGCCAAAGTAAGAACATTCAAAGTAGTGAGCACATTAGCTTAAGGCAGGGCAAGTGATGCTATATCAAAACTCCAAACTGACTGGGGCTGGAAAGAATCCCTTTTGAGTGGGTGGGGTAGGACTTTGGATATGAGAACGTCAATTTTGGGGACGTCCTAAATGTTTTCCCACTTAGCTGTTTGTGTTTGAATTCTTCCTTGTCCCTGAGGAGACGCAGTGATGCATATCTCTGGAGTGATGTGACAAGTTCCCGATTATACACTTAGCTTCGGAGTTTTTAATGTGAGCAGCTTTGTGGAGCTTTTGCTCGGTTTCTCCCTTGGCGAAGCGGGGATTATTGTCATGGATGTAGGGAGTGTTCTTGGGACAAATCACTGTCCTGTGACTCCAACAAGAATTGAACTCAACCAGCAGATCTTCACCATTCACCCTCCGACTCCCCGTGCTGCCCGCCTGGGTGATTAACCAAGGGGTAATACAACAACCAAGCAATTAGCAGAAGCTCAGGGGGTGGGGACTGCACACTGATCTCTGATGGGGCCATTACTGAGCTGGCGTTGGCCACACACTGTAGGAGCGTTGGCTGCAGTCCACACCTCTCCCATGTTTCCTTGGTCAGACTCCTGCCCAATTACTTTATCACACACAATCACTAGGGATACAACCGTCAGCCCAAGAAAATCAGACACGATGTATCAGTCAGTGGTTTAATTGCTGCCTAGTGACTTCTTAAAATGGGATAACTGGGATACATTAGCACTCAGGCTGACAAACTTGACAAGGACGCGTGATCCCTGCCCACTCCTTGCTGAGTGCAACATTCCATTCCCTCTTTCCCAATCTTTAATGCAAGATAATTCCATTTCCCCCCCTCCACTCCACCAATCATTTCCCCTGCCCCAGTCTCCCTCCCTCTCAGAATTGCCTCAGCGTCAAAGCTATTTCATTCCATCGCAGCTACATAACTGTCTGGGGAGAAAGAAATGGCAAGAACACAGGCATCTGAAATGAATCAAGTGTAGAAAATCTGGAATGGAGTAGGGAATCCAACATTCCTCAGTTGTGGTTCCACACTGAGCACTTTGATTTATTGCCTGACTTGAGCTGAATGCTCCCTGTAAAAAAAAAGACACATCCCAGGAGGGAAGGAGCACGTGACTCTGAATCATCACCATTCATTCACAGTGGAATGACCCAGGGAAACAACAGGACAGGGCTTTCATTGTTGGGTACCCAGCAGCCAGGGGAACAAGCAAAACTTCACGCAGACCCACCCCGTCCCCGACACACAGGCAAGCAGTGGGAAGACGCTCATTTCATTTCAAGGATTTACCCATGTCACCATGAAAGTACATGGATGCCTTGCAAGTGAAGAAGAGGAGATCAGTGAAGTATGTTTCAAAACAGTTCACGCATGAAACCACAGGCCCATTAGTTACACAGACTGTATTTCCACAGGGTCCTATCTTTGGACAGGTAGAGGGTAACTTGGAAACATTGAAAATACGAACAGGAGGAGGCCATTCAGCCCTTTGAGCCTGCACACCCCCCCATTCAACATGATCATGGATCAACCAATCCCAGTCCCCTGTTTCCGCTTTCTCCCCAAACCCTTTGATCCCTTTAGCCCTAATAGCTATCGCTAACTCCTTCTTGAAAACAACTGTTTGGCCTCAGCTGTTTTCTGGGAGCACCAGTTTATAGAGGCCACGGAGACAGGAGCAGGGAGACGGGCTGAGTGGGGATTGAGCTCAGTATCCCTGAGCCCCAGCCCAGGCTGAGTGGGGATTGAGCTCCGTGCCCCTAAGCCCTAGCCCAAGCTGAGTGCTGCTGGTCTGATCTTAAGGCCTCCTCTCCCAGCTGCTCACTGAAACACTCCATATCCCCAGCTGCCTCCCGCCATCTTTCCCACTTGTCGTCTCTGACCAATGGGAGCAAACAAGCGACCTCCTTGACCCCTCCTACATCAGGCCCCTGAACCAATAGGCAGGGCCTGAATAAGTCTGACCACAAATACCATTCCCACTTTGATAGTTCCTCATCCCCTCCTCCAAGAATATGGAAACACCAGGGCATAGGGCCATTCAGCCCATCACTGGAAATGCTGTAGAGGCAAGTTCAATGAAACCATTCAAGATAACGGGAGACAAATAATTAAATCTAAACAATGTACAGGATAAGAGGGAAAAAAGCAGGATTTGGGCGTCCAGTCAAATTGCTTAGATAGACAGTGTGTTGAGTGGCCTATGGCAGTGTATTATCGGTTCTGCGATTGTGTGTCTATTTTGAACCAAAGTCAAACACAACCCCTCAACCTTCCCTTGACCCTTCCTCCAGAACTCCATTCCACTCTCCATCCCCTCTCACCAGCATCATCACCTCCTCCCGAACTCCGTGCTGGGGGCTAGTCTCAGCTTGAGACCGAATGTACCCATCAGCAGCAGAACTGCCCTGTCCTAACAGACAAAGCCCAGGTGTTCACCACTGCACATGTCCAAGTAACACAGACACAAAAAACAGCTGCAACGTCTTACCTTCCACAAGAAATTTAGCAAAATGGAAGAAGAGCGAAAAAGAAAGCCAATATTTTTCACAATGAATTTCAGGTCAGTGAACGAATGAAAACATTTGGGAAGAATTTATTTTCAGAGTTGCTGTGATATTTCAAAGGGGAACAATTGGACCTGGGTAGAATCCCAATCTCAAAGGAGGTGGGAGGTATGGTTTGCAGCCGGAACTGACAGAGATTAAAAGCAGAGTGTGGGGAAGTGCTGCTGTGTTGCACTCAATCGGAATGAAGCACAGTGGGAGGAGACAGGAGAACACATTGAGCCAATTTTAATTGTAACAGGAAGAACAAAGAACTGGCAGCAAGTCAGTAAAGCACCACTTTAGAAATCAGGCTTTATCTCTACTAATGACCAATGGACAACAAACACTTCAAGGCATTTTGTGCAGGCACTGAATCCCTGGGCTTTGGACACTGAAGTGAAAGGACGTGTGTCACAAGAATAGGATTTTCAAGTCAAACATATGTTGCGATTGTCTCCGAGTGTCTAAGGTTACAGAGTAGGGTCAGAGCGCCAGAGCTGGGGCAGTGAACTCTAGGGTAATGTTTGTACAGTGCTCCCAAACAGAGCCAAAGACAACACTGTGAAAGCTCCAGATGATGAGCAAGTCAGGTTCTCCAACTCTCAAATTCTGATCTTTTCCCCCATTTATTCATTCATGGGATGTGGATATTGCTGGCTCATGTCCCAACTCCAGGTGCCCATGAGTGGAGGAACTTGCTGAGTCATTTCAAAGTCTACCACATTGCTGTGGGTCTGGAGTCACATATGGGCTCAGACTGGGTGAAAATGGCTGATTTCCTTCCCTAACTACCACAGTGAATGAGACAAGATTTTAACAACAATTGACAATGGTTACACAGATCACCAGGATATTTAATGTCACCACCTGCTGTGGTAGACTCGAACTGATGTCCCCAGAGATAAGCCTGGGCTTCGGGATTACTAGTCCAGTCTCACCACCACAACACCACCATCGTTCCATAGGAAATAGGAGTAAGCCATTTGTCCCCTCAAACCTGTTCTGTCATTCAATGAGATCACAATTGATCTTTGAATTCAACTCCATTTTCCCACCTATTGTCTTGACCCTTCAGTGTTTAATAATTTATTGCTCTCTGTTTTAAACACAGACTAGACTTACTGAACGTCCACAACCCTCTGGGGTAAAGAATTTCCAAAAATTTACAAAACCATGTGAGTGATGATATTTCTTCTCTGCCCCCTTTATCTGAAAGCTGTGTCACAGCCTCTCAGCATCGACCTGTCCGTCTCCTTGAAAAGTTTAGATGTGACAATTCTTCTGAACTCCAGCAAACAGACTCATTCTGCAGCAAAGACAACATCCTCATCCCAGGAAAGCAGTTACAAAACGAAACAGGCAGAATCTTACAGAGTAAAACACAAAAGTTCACCTTCTGAATGTATCAGGCCTTTCTTCCCCATATCCCTATAAATAGTGTCAACGTTGTGTTGGTGTCTGTCCTAGTTTGGCACTGCTCTCTCATGTGGGTATCTAGACTGCTGGTGGGCAAACCAATGCCAGAAACAGAGGCACAGCAAGGGTGTTCATGGACTTTACTGAAATGTTTTGATGATTCTTCAGGAAGAGAGTCTCTACCACAGGCAAGACCTTCTCTCCCAAAGTTAGGAATTCAATGAGTAACAAAAATTGGTCGGGGGGAGACGCACAGATAGAACACTCCAAATAATGAGCAGCATTCTCTCCCAGAGAAGAAAAAGCAGCCCCTTCCTCAAAGAAGCTGATTCAAGTTGTATCAAAGAGTACAAGTGAATACCTGAGAAAGGAGCAGCACTTCGAAAGCTTGTACTGATGTACCAAGTGCTCCAAAAGCCATTGGCAAAGTTCAGGATTCCACCGATGTCCCAGTGGCTCACACCAACCTGTCACAGGTCCTTTGGACATCCAGAGATGGAAATGGAATCAGGGTGTAAGCTTCTGGAGTATCCTTTTCATAAAACAATATTTCTCTGAGCAAAAGGAAAATACCTCACTTCTTCCATCGTTCCACTGATAAGTAAGGAATGAGGATTCTCAATAATCCAGGAATTAAAATTAGCTTGACTCGGCAGTAGCTTTGAGTGTTCAATTCCACTCTGGAATATGTGTTTTGAACCTGGGGACCATCTGTTGGAGCTTAGTGTTCTTTCCTCAGGCTTGAGGTCCCTTCAAATCATGTGACACAATTCTGAGAAAAGAGAAACTGCTGGGGTGGGGAGAGAGAGAGAGAGGGGGGGGGGGGGGTGTGGGGGGGGGGCGGGGGGGGGGGGAGAGAGAGAGAGAGAGAGAATCTTGACCACTGGCCGTGGAAAGGATGTTTCCTCATGTGGGTGAGTCCACCACCAGGGGGCACTTCTACAATCAAGACTGTGGTGCTGGCAAAGCACAGCAGGTCAGGCAGCATCTGAAGAGCAGCCTCCTGCCCCGCTGCCCTCGACCTCCACCCCTCCATCCGTAACAAGGCTGAACTCCCCTGGTCCTTATCTTCCATCCCACCAACCTCCACATACATCACATTATCCTCCACTATTTCCATCATCTACAAACGGACCCCACCACCATGGATATATCTCCCTCCCCATCCCTTTCCGCTTTCCATAAAGACCGTTCCCTCCATGACTACCTGGTCAGGTCCACGCCCCCCCCTACAACCCACCCTCCCATCCTGGCACCTTCCCCTGCCAGTGCAGGAATTGCAACACCTGCGCCTACACCTCCCCCCTCACCTCAGTCCAAGGTCCCAAAGGAGCCTTCCACATCCATCAAAGTTTCACCTGCACTTCCACACGTCATTTATTGTGTCCGTTGCTCCCGATGCGGTCTCCTCTACATTGGGGAGACTGGACACCTCCTCTTAAAGTGCTTTAGGGAACATTTAGGGGCAGCACGGTGGCACAGTGGTTAGCACTGCTGCCTCACAGCACCAGAGACCCAGGTTCAATTCCCGTCTCAGGCGACTCTCTGTGTGGAGTTTGCACATTCTCCCTGTGTCTGCGTGGGTTTCCTCCGGGTGCTCCGGTTTCCTCCCACAATCCAAAAATGTGCAGGTTAGGTGAACTGACCATGCTAAATTGCCTGCAGTGTTAGGGGCAGGGGTAAATGTAAGGGAATGGGTCTGGGTGGGTTGCGCTTCAGCGGGTCAGTGTGGTCAGTTGGGCCGAAGGGCCTGTTTCCACACTGTAAGTGATCTAATCTCTGGGACACCGCCCTGTGGCCCAACATTTCAACTCCCCCTCCCACTCTGCCGAGGACATGAAGGTCCTGGACCTCCTTCACCACCGCTCCCTCACCACCCCATACCTGGAGGAAGAACACCTCATCTTCCGCCATGGAACACTTCAACCCCAGGGCATCAATGTGGCCTTCAACAGTTTCCTCATTTCCCCTTCCCCCACCTCACCCCAGTTCCAACCTTCCAGCTCAGCACTGTCCCCATGACCTGCTCCACCCATCCACCTTCCTTCCCACCTATCCACTCCACCCTCCCCTCCGACCTATCATCATTACTCCCACCTCTATCCACCTATCGCACTCCCAGTTACCTTCTCTCCCAGCCCCACTCCCTCCCATTTATCTCCCCACCCCTGAGGCTCCCCGCCTCATTCCCGATGAAGGGCTTTTGCCTGAAATGTTGATTTTCCTGATCTTCGGATGCTGCCTGACCTGCTGTCCTTTTCCAGTACTATACTCTCGACTCTAACCGCCAGCATCTGCAGTCCTCACTTTCACCTCGGCACTGTGACAAGGAAGAGTTGTCCTTTTGTGGCCAAAGTTCTATCAGAGGGTTCTGGGACTTTCGTGCAGAGGGTCTCTGAAGGTGATGGAGGCCACTCATTGATTATTTTTGAGGTGGATCGATTCCTTTGCCTAATAAGAATCCAAGGCCATCAAAGGTGATTGAGAATGTGGACCTTCCAACACAATCAGATCAAACACAATAACCCCACCTAGT
Source organism: Hemiscyllium ocellatum (assembly GCF_020745735.1). NCBI lineage: Eukaryota > Metazoa > Chordata > Chondrichthyes > Orectolobiformes > Hemiscylliidae > Hemiscyllium > Hemiscyllium ocellatum. The sequence goes on along the minus strand of NC_083426.1, from coordinate 2,547,458 downwards.
TCCTGGGACCATTTCCAATGAATCTTCACAGATTCCTCCCAATATGAAGATCCCAAAAGACAGAGTCCAATCTGATCTCTAGCGGCGGTGAAGGAGGCCCAGGACCTGCATGTCCTCGGCAGAGTGGGAGGGGGAGTTGAAATGTTGGGCCACAGGGCGGTGGGGTTTATTGGTGTGGGCGTCCAATATTACAGCAGACTGGAGAGGCTGAATAGCCTCCTTCTGCTCCTAACCCATCGATTTGATCACAAGATTATCCTTAGGTGAAATACCTGCACAAAGTTGGTGACAAAGCATCCAATTACATGTGTGCTGGTGCCAAATTTACTGAACCGATCCCATTTCTCTCTCTTCCAGATCCTTATAATCTGTCTTTTCAACTACCTGCTGATTCAATGAGCAGATGTCTCCCTCAGTACCCACTTGAAATAAACATTACGATAACCATTGAGAAAAAAGCCTACCCTCACCTTCATCTTTCATTCAATTGATAATCCTCAGTCAGGGTAACAGTTATCTCGTTACCCAATTGTCAAGAGGAAAATATCTTTCATTATTCACACTGCTAATAATTTTACAAAGTTAAAAATCACACCACACCTATAGTCCAACAGCACACAACCGCCTGATGAAGGAGCGTCGCTCCGAAAGCTAGTGCTTCCAATTAAACCTGTTGGACTATAACCTGGTGTTGTGTGATTTTTAACTTTGTACATCCCAGTCCAACACCAGCATCTCCAAATAATAATTTTGCATACACTTATCAGATTCCAACAAAAATTTTCCCTTTCTTTTTTTGTTTTGTCTTTCTTTGTAAGAACCCCGCCTAGTTCCTGGGACCATTTCCAATGAATCTTCACAGACTCCTCCTGATATGAAGATGCCCAAAAGACAAGAGTCCAATCTGATCTCTAGTGGGGAGCATACCTCCCCAGTCCACACTGCCTGAACCAAGTTTCCCAATTCCACACTCACCTGCCCAAGGTAGTTCACACACAGAGTGAGAAACACCAGCTCCTAGCCCTCCAATCACAAGCAGCCAGTGTGTCTCTCTAAACATAGCTTAGTCACAGGGGCTCATAGGACACAAAGGGGTAAACCACAGCAGCAAATATTGTGAGCAACTACCCTCTATTTCTTAGTTGTTGAACTGTCTGGGACTTCCATTTAGCTTATATGGAGGTTCAGAATATTTCTTGACCATTGTTCAACTATTCACAATTAGGCAAAAACTGTGGTGCTGGAAAAGCACAGCAGGTCAGGCAGCATCCGAGGAGCAGGAGAGTCAACGTTTCAGGCATAAGCCCTTCATCAGGAACACTGACTCTCCTGCTCCTTGGATGCTGCCTGACCCGGTGTGTTTTCAGTGCCACACCTTTGTGACTCTGATCTCCAGTATCTGCAGCCCTCACTTCCTCCTTTTCACAATGAGGCATCATTCAAAATGAGAGCTATGTCTTATGGACACAGACGGAACAGTTTAAGCTGATATTCTCTGGCATTTAGAAGACTGAGAGGAGATCTAATTAAGGTCTATAAGATGCTAAAGGAGATTGAGAAAATAGCGGGGATGTTTCCACATGTGAAACAATCCAGAATGATGGGTCACAGGTTTAGGATAAGATGTAGCAGATTTAAAACAGGGATGTGGAGGAATTACTTCTCTCAAAGGGCCATGAATCTGTGGAATTCACTCCCCAGAGTGTGGTGGATGCTGGGGGATCATTGAATAAATTTAAGGAGATAAACAGATTTTTCATTAGTAACGGGATGAAAGATTATGGGGAGTAGGCAGAAGTTGAGATCGAGATGAGATCAGCCAGGAGTGTATTGAATGACAGAGTAGGCTCGAGGGGCTGAATGGCCTTCTCGCTCTGTTCTTATCCGGTTAAAATACATAAATAGTCAACCCATCAGGCTGCATTAGAGTGGGCAGCCTGGCCAGGGGTGGGGAGCGGTGGCTCACAGCACTTGGAATGACCCAATACGCTTCCTGGATTCAAATCCACAACTTGCTACAAAATAAATACTAGCCCCTTCTCCCTGTGAGATAGTTCAGGTTTACAAACACACGATCACATTGGGCAGTCTGCTGGTCATGTCACAAAGGAATCAAAAAGCTATTTTCTTCAAAAGTGAAGATTGTCACTGTAGCCCTGCTCCCATACATGGAGAGATCGACCCCACCACCAGTCACTGGGTGTGGTAATACAGCCAACAACACCGTACTACCAACAGTACAATGGCTGCTATCTGTAATGTTGCCGGTGGCTCTCAGTTATCCCAGACAAATGTTTTATATTTTGGAGGCTGCTGCTGAGAGGTGGCCCAGAAACAGCCATTTTGCACAGATGTCCCACTGAGTGATATACAGAGTCCCACTTCGAGGACGCCCACAGCAACAGCCAACAGCAGTCGACAGAGAACACCAAATGAAATGCTGGAAACACTCAGCAGATCTGGCAAAGTCTGTCAACAATTCAGGAACCCCTTCTGTGTGAATCCTCCTACTGGCAGAGAGCACGTTCCTCATGTCCACCCATTAAAGCTCCAACTTCAAACCTGCTCACACAGTTTCAACTCAAGGAACAAAAGGCTTTACTCTGTATCTAACCCTATGCTGTTCCTGCCCCTGGGAGTGTTTGATGGGGACAGTGTAGAGGGAGGTTTACTCTGTATCTAACCCTATGCTGTCCCTGTCCCTGGGAGTGTATGATGGGGACCAGTGTAGAGGGCGGTTTACTCTGTATCTAACCACGTGCTGCCCCTGTTCCTGGGAGTGTTTGATGGGGGGACCAGTGTAGAGGGAGGTTTACTCTGTATCTAACCATGTGCTGTCCCTGCCCTGGGAGTGTTTGATGGGAGACAGTGTAATGTGAGCTTTACTCTGTATCTACCTCTGTGCTGTGAAGTGAGCTTTACTTGAGATCCAAACTATGAAGTAACTAGTGTGGAACATGTGATGCAGACAGCTGGACATCCGAGAGTCTGAGCTCACTCACATTCCCTTCAGATGTGGTCAGCCAAACCTGGCCAGAGGGGCACACTGATAACCATCATCCCTGGCAGTTTCTCAGCCCATCTGCCCGTTACCAGCTGCAGAAGGACGGCCGATTGCTATTTTGAAGGTTGTAAATTTGACATAAAATTCCACACAACATCACAGCAAAATATTACAGCAATTGGTCAACGGTCCATTGACAATCTCACAATGTGATGATTAATCACAAACATCAGTTTCCATAACTGCCCCCCCACCCCCACCAAACAGTCTGAACACTCACTGTGACACTGCCTAACCAGTACCCCGCTGACTGTGTGCTGCTCTTGGGCTAAGCTGTTGCTAACGTACTGTTACAGTGACAGAGCTCAGGCCAGCTTTCTCAGCTAGTGTTCATGGTTAATCATGCTGTCAACCCCTAGTGCATCCATTGTGCGGTTGGTGTTCAGGAATTTGTTTTGTAAGTGAAGACTGAATAGTTCCGTCAGGATCAGCCCAGAGTGTGTTCCACGAGAAATAATCAGAGCTCACTCATGGAAATAAACAACTTTTAAAACTTGGAGCAAAGAGGATGACTTTTTAGTTGTTAACCAGTAGTTTGGGGAGTGTAGCTGTTGGAAAGTTACTTCAAAGCTGACATTCCATTTGTTAAAACCGTTGAGGCAGAGTTCAAACCTGCACTCTACTTCATCACCCCAGACACCGTTCCTCACATCCATGTTCAGGGAGTGGAGCGTCAACCACTCGATCTACAATCATTTCCAACATCCTAATCCTCGTTGACCCACTCGGACACACTCTCGCCACAGGGCTTATTACAGGAAAAAATCTCACCTCACATTCCCACACACCTGAGGGAACGCTGCACTGTCGGAGAGTCAGTGCTGAGGGAGTGCCGCACCATCGGAGGATCAGTGCTGAGGGAGCACCACACTGTCAGAGGGTCAGTACCGAGGGAGTGGGAACTGTCGGAGGGTCAGTGCTGAGGGAGTGCTGCACTGTCGGAGGGTCAGTGCTGAGGAAGTAATGCATTGTCGGAGGGTCAGTGCTGAGGGAGCGCTGCACTATCGGAGGGTCAGTGCTGAGGGAGCACCGCACTGACAGAGGGTCAGTGTTGTGGGAGTGCTACACTGACAGAGGGTCAGTGTTGTGGGAGTGCTGCACTGTTGAGCAGTCAGTGTTATAAGACTGCTACTTGCCTGAAAGTCCCATCAACCTATTGAGATGGTTATGATACAAGTTGAAAAGGGAGAAACAGTTTTTCCCAGTATTAGGGTGAACATTTACTTCTTTAATCTACAGATCAAGAGACATGAACTGGCTTTACGTTTCTCTGCTCTTTATACAGTCCATTAATGGCTGTTCAACGACATCTAGGTTCACCTCCCTAAGAACAGCCACTGCACTCTGAAGGAAGGTGAGGGGTTGAGAGAAATGGGAGACTGCTCTAAATATATTTTAAAAATTCTCTTTCTTCCCCAACTGACAGAGAGACTGAATAAACAAATATAACAAAGACTACTGGGGGGACATACATCGCCAGGGTACTTTGCCAAATTTCCTGTGGCACACCAACAATGGCTCTTGCAGTCAAACCAACTAACATTTCACTTTCAAACATTTGTCGAATTTACCAGTTGCTTGGAGACATTGTGCAAGTACTTGGCACTGTAAAATTCTATCAACTTTAAAATCAGTGGCACAATAATGTGACCCAGTTCCAATTGCTCATGGGCACCCAGTTACTGAACAAGCTCCAAATGAACACACACCTCTCTTCTACAGTGTCTCACTGAGAAACACTGACTGCAATGAAAATGCAGCTCATGAATTGATGGTGAAAAGTGACGCTAAGGACAAGTATCATCAAGCCCAATACTGGGGAAGCTGTATTGTTGGAACTGGAACAAACAATATTCAGATTTGCTTTCATCCAGCAATCTGCTTCTGTCAAAGCCAACAATTCTCCTGGCTTCAGGTTCATGGCACCAAAAGGCAAACATCAACGGGTCAATCATTTAATTGATCGCATTATAGGGGTCAGTTAGTTCAGTTGGTTGGATAGCTGACTTTTGATGCTTACAGTATGGGTTCAATTCCTGTCCCAGCTGTGGCCACCATGAAGGGACTCTGCCATCACCCTGAGTGATGGTGAATCTCAGGTTAAACCACCACTAGTTGTTCCTATCTTCCTGATGATAGAGCAGCCCATTGGTCCTCTGGGACTATGGTGACTTTACCTTTAGATCGTACGATGTGCAAAACAGCTGCTAACAACAGACCAACACAACTTCATTGTCTACAAAGTGCCATTGGACAAAGCACTTTCCAACTAACTCTTCCCTCTGTCATGAAAAAAGGAATTCTGCCATTGGAGACTTTTGCAAAAAATTAACCTGAATCTAACTGAACATTGTATTACAAGAAAAAGTGATGTCACATGTCACCTGACCATACAGTAAAAAGCTCTAAGTAGTTACAGAGAGACAAGTAGGCACTCTTGAAATACTTGGAGTTTGTAAACAGACAACAGAGTATAGCACATGGAGGAAACTCCTCAGCATTCCTGATTTGTTTGTTTTGCTGAGTTGGTGATTCCTCAAAATTCAAACAGCACAATGTTGAGCCTTTAAACTCCAAAAGGAAACTGAGCTAAGAACAGCCAGTGGCCACAACTCAAAGCATCAGATTTGAGAACAAGCTCCGAAGGTCAAAGACAAAAGAGGTACAGAAACCAAAAAAAAACCAAGCAATGTACAAGTGCTGAAACCACACAAGGAGTTTAAAAAAACAAGGAAATTCCCTCCCTCCCAGGCCAATTGTGCAAGAAAACACAAACGATCCAACGACAGCTGCTTGATCAGACTCTTCATGCGTTAAACCATTTTTGTTTCAGCAAGAAGGAACACAGGCACTGGCTGTGAACGGGATTGAACAAATCCTGAGGGAGACTCTTCCTCGAAATAATATTTTGTCTTATTTACATTTGTTTTAATTTTGATATGTTAATTTCTTAGTAACACCTTTACCTCTTTATCCCTACATAATACCTTGTATTAAACTAATCTTTAACCTGTTTGAACCAGAAGCGTGACTGTTTATCTGCTTTTACTGGAATCATTACAAATTAAAAGGGACCAAATGGGCTTTATTGATCTCCAGTTCTCAAATCCGTGATCCCACCCATTACAGGGATCACCAGCGTTTCTGCAATAGCTGTTTGGTATCCTTACTGGGAATCCTGTTGACAGAGTGTGTACTCCAGGGATAGGAATCTTGTGACATGAGCTGAGCTTTTGGACAGAATACCGTAACCGAAGATGGTTTGACTGCAAGCTTTCCTCCTGAATCAGTCACATCCTGCCCCTCACACACTGCCAGGCTAAATACATGAACACCAACTCGGGTGGGCTGTGGGTCAGAAATCCAGCATGGGTGACAATCATTAAACAGCTCCTTTATTCAAACACATTTACAAATAATCACAACAAGCCAGTGGCAGGATATGCGATAACCTCAGTATGAACTCAGTCACAACATAGACTTCAGACTCTCAGGGCCCGAGTTATGACAGAACTGCTGGTCATCACACATACAGACACATATAGACTTACACACAGACACGCACAAGCACAGACACACACAGAGATACACATAGACACGCACAAGCACAGACACATGCAGAGACACACACAGACACGCACACGCAGAGAGACGCTCAGACACACACAGATACGCACACGCACAGACACATACAGAGATACACACAGACACACACACGCACAGACACACACAGAGACACGCACACCCACACACGCACAGACACACACAGAGACACGCACACCCACACACACACGCGCACAGACAGACGTGCACACATTGATGCTGAATAAATACCACGAGAAAGGGACAACAATCAAGGAGCCAGTAACTGACAAGACGTAACTAACTGGACAGAATCAATTCCTAGTTGATGCCAAATTGTTTGACTGAAGTCTGGGTCAAGAATGGGGACAATGCATTAACTTCAGTTTTCCAGAATGTGGGAATGGGAATCAGAACATCTCGAATTCCCAGTTCAGATCCAAAACCAAATGATACTTCCCAGAAAGGGCATTATCATGGGTATCAGGCAAAACATGGCCTGGGCGTAGGTGTGACAGCCCACCATATTCCGTTCTCCCAGTCTGGCATCAAGGTGGACAATTTCGGTGCGTTTGAAGGTGAAATCCATGATGAGGGTCAGCATATCGAGAAAGCAACATATTCCCGGTGAGTTAAACCAGGCTTCAATCCAATACACAAAATACACAGCGTCCTGAAAAGGAGACAAACAGCCCAAAGTCTCTTGTGCCCAGAGGATGTGCCAAGTGGGCTTGCCATACAGCTGGCACACTGATGATTAGCTGTGTCCCTAATTAACCCTCATTAAAGCAGCTCAAGGGTCCTCTGAAAGAGGAAGTCATTAAGTATTATAATTAGACATCTTCAAACAGTAACCTTACCCCATCCTGACACAAGGGAGAAAGAGAAACCCGACCTCACAACCCCCATCACTAAACAAAACCACAAGCTCACTGTCACAAAGTGCCACAAAATAATTACAAGCACTCTGAGCACTGAATTTCCTTTTACATAATGAATTGTTGTCATGTTCAGTTTTCTTTACACTCAGAGGGGGGTAAGGAGACAGAAATCCTGCTCCTGAGCTCACCTCCTGCCTCAGAGGCAATGACAAGTGCAGCAATTGGATGACAGGTTGGGACGTTAGGAGATGCCACCCTTTAAACAAGCATTCCTCCCCTGGTGTTTTTATAGGTGCCATGTAACCAGTGCTGAGGTGTGGTTATGGGGCAGTGGAAGAGGGGGGAGCTCCAGCCTCAAGCACTGCCTTCAGGAAAAGGACGGGCCGAAAGAGAATGGGACACGACACTCCCTCTGACTTGCCCACCCTCAATCAGATTGCTGGGTCAACAATTTCCACTCGATTCAATGTCGCCATGAAATGCCAGCTCGGCACTGAGTCCCCAGGCCAGTGGCTGAATGTGACCTCATTAGAGTCAAAAACACAGCAGATGCTGGAATCAAAAATAAACAAATAGGAGGCTGAAAGAACATAGGAAGCCAGGCAGCATCAGGAGGTGGAGAAGGCAACTTTACAGGGTCAGACCCTTCACCCAAGTGTTACCTCATTGGCAGCTGACTCAAGGATGGTGGTCACACAAACATTTTCACCGGTTTTGTTTTCCAGGGCAGGAAGCTGTTTGGTGAAATAACTCCCCAGAGGCTGGTATCCCATCACCAAGTCCCCCTTTATTTACCCGGGGAGAGACCTTCACCACCGATCCAGCTGTCAGAGTAAACAGGATGTCTGACACTCTTGTTCTTACTTTTTTTCTTTTTTTTTAAGTCAGACAGATGAAGAGACAGTCAGTCAGAGAAACAGACAGACAGATAGAGATACAGATCGCGAGAGAGACTGTGAAGTAACCGTGTATAGTGGGAGACCCTGCTGAAATAATTCCACAGAAGCCGGCATCCCAACACCAAGTCACTCTTTATTTACATGTGGAGTGTCCTGAACACTGATCCAACTCTTGTTCTTATTTTTTCAGGCTGCAATTGGGCTTGATATCCCTGAAAGGCTTTGAAGGTAGCCATTGGAGAGGGGTGTGTGCTATTGTCTCAATTACAATCAATACAGGAAGGCTCTTTAGCCCTTCCCTCTCACACCTAAAATAACTCTAGAGAGGCCTGTGTCCTCTTTATTCGCAAGTGGAAAGTCCTTGACACTGGAACTCTTGTTCTTATATCTGTCAGCCAGGGCTCCCTGATTGGACCAGATTAACAGCCCCAATGAGAGAACTCAGGTTCTATGAGGCCCACCTGGCTGACCCTCATACACTCACTGCCATGTAATCAGTGGAAGTAAATGAGGTCCATCCAGCAGCCAATCAAGGGGTAAGGTGCCTGACCTCTACAACCCCGTTGATGGCGCATTGACCTCTTGCAGTATCAGGAGCCTGAAAACTGGAAGGAAGACTGAATTATAGCAGCATTTCATTTGTAAACTTGATATTATCTGCTGGCAGTAATTCACAAAGAGGCAGCATGGTGGCTCAGTGGTTAGCACTGCTGCCTCACAGCACCAGGGACTCAGGTTCGATTCCAGCCTCAGGTGGCTGCCTGTGTGGAGTTTGCACCTTCTCAGGGCGGAGCAAGGTGGATACAGAACTAACTTAGTCATAGGAGACAGAGGGTAGCAGTGGCAGGATGCTTTTCGGAATGGAGGGCTGTGACTAGTGATGTTCCACAGGGATCAGTGCTGGGACTGCTGCTGATTGTGATCTACATAAATTATTCAGAGGAAAATGTAACTGGTCTAATTAGTAAGTTTGCAGATGATACAGGATTGGTGGAGTTGTGGATAGTGAGGAGGACTGTCAGAGGATACAGCAGGATGTAGATCAGTTGGAAGCAAGGGGCAGAAAAATAGCAGATGGAGTTTAATCCGGAAAAATGTGAGGTGATGCATTTTGGCAGATCATTTTGGGGGAAATTATACAGTGAATGGCAGATCCCTTCGGAATATTGATATGCAGAGGGATCTGGGTGTGCAGGCTCACAGATCACTGAAGGTGGCAGTGCAGGGGGATAAGGGAGTAAAAAAGGTGTATAGCATGTTTGTCTTCATTGGAAGGGTCATTGAGTGTAAGGATAGACAAGTTATGCTGCAGCTTTGTAGAACTTTAATGAGGCCACACTTGGAATATTGTGTACAGTTCTGGTCACCACACTACCAGAAGGGTGTGGGTGCATTGGAGAGGGCACAGAAACGGTTTATCAGGATGTTGCCTGGTCTGGGGGATTTTAGTGATGAAGAAAGGTTGGATAGACGGGGTTTGTTTTCACTGGAACGCAGAAGGTTGAGGAGTGACCTGGTAGAAGTTTATAAGATTGTGAATGGTTATTGGGGACACAGGTTCAAGGTGTCGGTGGGGGGGGGGGGGGGCGCTAGAAGAGATGTGTGAGGCAAGTTGTTCACACAAAGGGTGGTGAGAGCCTGGAACATGCTGCCAGAGGAGGTGGGGGAAGCAGACACAACAGCAGCATTCAAGAAGCAGCTGGACGGATACAGGAATAGGAAGGGGATAGAGGGATATGGATCCTGTAAATGAAGACAGTTTTAGTATGGAAGGGCAAAATGTGGCAACACAGGCTTGGAGGGCCGAAGGGCCTGTTCCTGTGCTGTATTGTTCTTTGTTCTATTCTCCCCATGTCTGCGTGCTCTGGTTTCCTCTCACAGTCCAAAGATGTGCAGGTTAGGATGGATTGGCCATACTGAATTGTCCCATAGTGTTCAGGGATGTACAGGTTAGGTAGATTATTCATGGGAAATGCAGGGTTACAGGGATAGGGTGGAGGGGATGGGTCTGAATGGGATGCTCTTCAGAGGGTCACTGAGGGCTTGATGGCCAAATGACCTGCTTCCACACTGTAGAGATCCTATCCCTGGGCGGATAGTTCATGCCTGCCTGGGTATAAAGGCAGGCACCGCTCCTTGATATCACTGACACTCCTGAAGGCCAGGCATCACCCACATGGTGAAGGCAAATGCTGGGTCTCTCCTCTGAATGGACCCCCCAAGACTAGCAACTGGCCAATTGAACAGCGCTCCCCAAGGCAGCTCATTAATAGGCCAGATAGTCTCAAAGGCAGCCAATCAGCTGACATACTGCCAGGTGTGGGTTCCAGGCTGTCATTCACCAGGTCGTTGGAAATGTGGCCCACGAAGGAGCATTGAGCTCAGTGTCTCTCTCCCCTTTTCCTGATGTGATGGGTGAGATTATAGGGATTGTAGACATACTGCAATGAGGGAACCATCTCCAGGAAGCTGAGCAGTGCTGACCACACAAGGTGGTCATTGGGTAAAGAGTAACCGTTGGAATATCTGGTTGAAGATTGCGAGACATGTGTGCTGACATTCCATTTCTGGAATCTAAATTGTCCAGGTGCCCTGACAAAACCCAAAATAAATATTCTACTCACAGCAGAAACTCATCCCACTTTGAAATGTGTTGTGGTAGCAGCTGACAGCAGTGATCTGATTGTTAATATCAAAAGGCCTTACGGTTTCTTACAGTGCAAGGGTACTGTCCCTGACTCTGAACCGGGACATGTGTCACTTCACATGACAAAGGAACAGTGCTCCGAAAGCTTACGATTTCAAATAAACCTGTTGAGACTATAACCTGGTGTCGTGCGACTTCCGACTTTGTCCAGAGTTGAGAGTGTGGTGCTGGAAAAGCGCAGCAGGTGAGACAGCATCCGAAAAGCAAGAGAATCGACGATTTGGGCATGAGCCTTTCATCGGGATTAGATCCCCTACAGTGTGGAAACAGGCCCTTCGGCCCAACAAGTCCGCACTGCCCCTCCAAAGAGTTTCTCACCCAGACCCATTCCCCTACCTTATATTTACCCCGTACTAATGCACCTACCACTACGGGCAATTTAGCATGGCCAATTCACCTAACCTGCACATCTTTAGATTGTGGGAGGAAACCGGAGCACCAGGAGAAACCCACACAGACACAGGGAGAATGTGCAAACTCCACACAGAAAGTCGTCCAAGACAGGAATCGAACCTGGGTCACTGGCGCTGTGAGGCAGCAGTGCTAACCCCTGAACCATGATACTGCCCCCATGGTTCCACCTCAGTCCAACACTGAGCCATCCATATCACGTACGAATCAGGAGGCTGGGATTCAAATGCTCCTGGCTCCTGACATCTGTAATAACACCTCACTGAACAAGCTGGTGAGAAAATACCAATAGTTAGGCATTAAGCAGATCATTAAGGTTAATTCATGAATTAGCTGGGTAGATTTAACCACAGAATTGCAGTCAACTGAATCCCGCTGCGATTACACTTGTACCAGGAACCTGGATCATTCTTTTTCCCAAATCAATTTCCAATAAAAAAAACTCATTATTGCTCAGTGAAAAAAACTTGGTAGGTAGAAAGGAAGGGACAAAGTTTTTTGTGGCACAGTAGTAATGTCCCAGTCTCTGCACCAGAAGGTCTGGGTTCAAGTCTCATGAGTTCTATAGGGTGTATTATAATGTTTACGAACAGGTCTAAAAACAGAGAATACAGCTGGTGTGTGGAAGGGAGCAGAGAGACTGAAGTTAATATTGACCAAGGAAGGTGTCAGTGGCTTCTTTCTAACTGACTGGTTTGGATGAGAATTGATATCAGAAGGACAGGATCATTCCCTAATAGTGAAAACTAATAAAGTTTTATTTTCAGGCAGAAGATTGTGATTGGAATTACTTTGGAGGACAACAGCTGAAACCAAGTACTGAGCATCATGGTATGACTTCACATTAATATGTGAAGCTGCATTTTTCAATGGAAACCTGAAGTGGATTTGTGAGCAAGGGTTACAATTTACTGAAAAACAAGATATAGTCTTGACACTATCACTTATTACTGGAAACAAGATCAGATACAAGTATTCTCAGAGCTAGACGCTCAATAACAAAGGAAAGGTTGGACATCCCATTAACATTTACAGACATATTTATAAAAAATAGTGGCCTATTAAATTCATAGGAAACATGGTCAGACTTTGATAGATTTTGAAAGCTGGATGGATATTCTACACAAGAATATGTAATGGCATTTAATAAACTAAATGCATGACTGCAAAAATTCTACTTGGAGATTACTAATTCAATGCTTGCCTTTAAATTGTTGGGCTGTGTTGAGGTGTTGCACATGAATAGGTTCCTCGTATTAACTAATGTTAGATTTTCAGAAAGAGACACACTTTTGCAAGAGTCTTCAGAAGCTTTGATTAGATTCCCTACAGTGTGGAAACAGGCCCTTCAGACCAACAAGTCCACACCAACCCTCCAAAGAGTAACCCACCCAAATCCATTCCCCTAACACTACGGGCAATTTAGCATGGATTATTCACCTGACCTGCACATCTTTGTGACTGTGGGAGGAAACCAGAGCAACTGGAGGAAACCCACACAGACATGGGCAGAATGTGCAAACTCCACACAGACAGTCGCCCAAGGCTGTAATTGAACCTGAGACCCTGGTGCTGTGAGGCAGCAGTGCTAACCACTGAGCCACTGTGCTGCGACATTAATTCCCAGAGACCTTCCAGTCTTAAATCGGACATTCCACAAAGAATGGAGGACTCAAAGGTCACGACAATAAAGGCCTGCCTAGGTACAGGCTGAAAGCATTAATATGAAAGGGGAATAAAGTTTGAGAGGATATCTATTCCTCCAGTTACTCTAACAGGTACCAGGAATTCGGGATCTACATAGAAAAATGAACTGTGGAAATGTCTGGGCTTTGGTCAGCGGGTGTTTTCGATACAACTCGAAATACCATTATACAATAAAATAAGAACATAGTGACCCCAATCAGGCAGATTGAATTAAATTAGCTACAAGAAGCTTCATCCCAGTTGTGAACGTTCTAGGCAAAATCAACATGCTATGCTGGACAGCAGATGCACATCTAGTGTGGATTGAATTGATTAAAGTGTCGAGTGTGTGTTGCTGGAAAAGCACAGCAGGTCAGGCAGCATTCCGAGGAGCAGGAGAATCGACGTTTTGGGCTAGAGCCCTTAAAGTGTCTGCTATCGCCTGTAAATTATAATGACTGAACGAAGGTTAAGGAATTTGAGAGCTGTACCTGCCTCAGAATTGGGATGGTAAAGTGCTGAAATCACTAAAATGAGAGGTGATTCCCTGCAATATAACAGTGCTAGCGCAGTGTCAAATGCAATACCCTTCCTGTTCAACAGTCCATCCAGGAAAAAAGGTTCCAATGGAACGTAAAAAGGCAATTGTTCTTCGGAAGTCAGTGGATTTATAATTTGGACATTACTATATTCCTTTATTAAAACCTAAGCTCTCTAATTAAAATATTGATCATTCATTAGGAAAAAAGGTTCATTATCCTTAAGCTACATTGGCAGTTTGTCCATCAATCAACATCTCAGGTTCAAAATCCTACTAAAGGGACAGTGGGTGTGTAAAACATACAGAAGAGATAAGTGGTTAATGTGAAATATTCAGCAAGACATCCTCACACCATAGTGAGACTCCCAGGAACATGGGACTTTAACAAAATTCTAGCAATGGATTTGAAGGTATGGAATATTGAAAAGAAACATGCTCACCTTGCACTCTGTAGACATGGTAACCAGATTTATGATTTGGAGACGCCAGTGTTGGACTGGGGTGGACAAAGTTAAAATCACAAAACACCATGTTTAATCCAACAGGTTTATTTGGAAGCACTAGCTTTCGGAGCGCTGCTCTTTCATCAGGTGGTTGTGAAAGGAGCGGCGCTCCGAAAGCTAGTGCTTCCAAATAAACCTGTTGGACTATAACCTGGTGTGTGTGATTTTCAACTAACAAAATTGAGTCAGTCTTTAATGACATATAGTAAAGAATAATAGTGGACAAAGCAATGGGAAGTGGGAGGGAACATAGGAAAAGAGGAGGCCATTCAGCCCCTCGAGCCTGCCCTGCTGTTCAAAGAGATCATGGCTGATTTATGGCCTAACTCCATATACCTGTTGATACTTCTTGATACTCTTGCTTAATAAAAATTTATCTATCTCCAATTTAAATTTAACAATGAAATTAGCATCCAGCCCCATTTGAGGGGGAGAGTTCCAAACCTCTGCTACCCTGTGCATGCTGAAGTGCTTTCTAACAACTCTCCTGAATTGTTAGCCCTAATATTTAGTCTGTGCTCCTGGTTATAAAATCTTCAACCAGTGGAAATAGCTTTACTATCCTGGCTTTCCTTGTTAACATCCTGATGCCCTCTAGTAGACTACCCCTTAACCTTATAAATTCTGGAGAATGAAGGCCTCATTTGTCCATCTCTCCTGAAGCCCCAGTATCCTCCTTGTAAACCTGTACTGAACTCCCCCCGGGGCCAGACATCCTTCCCAAGGTGTGGTGAACAGATCAGCTCACAGTACTGTAAGTGAGGCCGAGCTGGGGTTTTGTATAACTGAAGCATAATGTCTACATTCTAATGCCCCAGCCCTTTCCATATCGAGGCTAGCATTCCATTAGCCTTCCTGACTGTTTTCTGCACCAGTTCATGGCATTGAAAGAGCTAGGTTCCTGACCCTCAAATCTCGCCGTATTTAACTTTGTGCCTTTTGAAGACACCCTGATCCACCTTTTTCAGTTCAAAATAGATAACCTTACACTTGTTTATATTAAAATATATCTGCCACAGCTTTGCCCATTTACCTAAACTATCAATATCCTGGTGTAGTTTATGCTGTCCTTAATGCGGCCCATTGTGCGTTGTCAGCACATTTGGATATTTGAGTGTTAATGTCATTATCCAAGTTGTTAATGAATATTGTGAATAAATGAATCCCCAACACAGATTCCTGTGGGACACCACTAGTCACTTCCTTCCGATTTGATTACTTACCCATTATTCCAAATCTCTGTTGGCTGCCACTCAACCAGTTTTCTATCTCTGTCAGTAATGTGCCCTCAATTCAGTGGAGACCTTAGCCAACAGGTTTTTAGAATACATACAATCCCTACAGTGTCAAAACAGGCCATTTGGCCCAACAAGTCCACACTGACCCTCTAAAGAGTATCCCACCCAGACGTGATGCCTCACCCTATTACTCTACATTTCCCCTCACTAATGTACCTAGCCCACACATCCCTGAATGCTATGGGCAATTTAGCATGGCCAACTCACCTGAGCTGCACACCTCTGGACTGTGAGTTCTTCTATGGGACCTTTATCAAAAGACTTCTGGAAGTCCACATAAACAACATCCATTGACTTATCTCTGTCCACTAACCTTGTTACCTCTTCAAACAAAATCTAAGGCTTGTCCGAAATAACCTAGCTTTCCTGAATCTAGGCTGGTTCTCTCTGATTAACTGAAAGTTTTTTGAAGTGATCAGTTACCCTATCCCTGACCGAAAACTCCAACATCTTCCCCATCGCAGACATTAGGCTAATCCTCTGTAATTCCCTGAGTTTCCTCTGTCACCCTTCTACAAGGGGCAAAGTGACATGAGGAAATCCAGAGGTACATCTGCCAAATCTAGGGAACTTTGAAAGACTATGGTTAGGGCATTGGCAATGTGCTCTCCTAACTCCTTTAATATCAGTTCCCAGGGATTTGTCAGTCTTCAGTTCCATTAATTTCCCCATTATTGATTATTTAGATAAACTAATTTTATTTTGACCCTGTCCCTGATTCTTTGTTATTTTTTTTTCCATTCAGCTCTCCTCCTTTCCTGCTGTGAACACTGAAGCAAAATAATCATTTAGCATTTCCCTGTGGTCATTGACAATATCCTCACTCGAGACCTTCAGTGGGTCAACAGTAGCCATAACCAGCCACTTCCCCTTTATATAACTATAACATTTCTTTGTCTTTCACGTCCGTTACAAGTTTCCTTTCATAATGTTTATTAGCCGTTCCTACAGGAGAAAGTGAGGACTGCAGATGCTGGAGATCAGAGCTGAAAGAGCCATTCCTACAAGCCACTTTGTGGCTCTTTGTTGGTCTTTCTATGTCCCAATCTGTGGGATCTGTGCAGCTCTTTGCATTTTTATAAGGCCTTGCTTTTAATTTAATGTTGCTCCTTACTTTCTGAGATGGATTTTTTGAGAGGTGAGGCTTTTCCTTCTCATGTGTACAAACTGCCTCTGAATATCATTCAATACTCAGAGACTGGGCTTGGTCACCTGCTGAAATCCCAACTGACAATGGAGGCAATGTTGATTTTAAGGATGTGAGAGAAAATATTGACACTGTGGTAATGAACACTGGAAAGTCCCTTTCGTAATATAGCCTGTGTAAGAAATCGCATGATATTAGACGAGGTGCTTCATAGCATCATTTCAGACCAACCAATCCTACATGGGAGCAATTGTCTGCATCAATTGTTAAAAACCGGAACTTCCTTCAGCGAGGAATGATCAGCCCTGGCTTTAAAAGGGACTACTGTCATTTCCTGAATGTCCTGCACATACAGAGAAGGGCATTCATTTAAAGCTGAGGTTTCAGAGAAAATTTGGCAAGCCATGCAGAATCATATATAAAACTATATATCATCCTATATATAATCCAATATATAATCCTGCACATATAATCCAACCAGAAATAACTTTAAACCCAAGGGAACTGATATACTGAAGAAAGGAAGGGCAGAAACAATGGTTATAATTTGTGTTGGTAAAATACAGGTGGTTGAGTGTTTTAGATGATTTACAGTCTAACGTATAATTGATTGGTTGTAGCGTAACTCGGAGAATATGAAAGAAATTGTTTTGTTGACTAATTACTGAGTTTGTGCAAGGATTGTTTGAATAGCTTAAATATTTTTAATCAACTGTTCAGACATGTTAGGACATACCTCTGGAACAGGTATGAAATTTGGCTTCCTGGTCCAGAGATAAAGACACTACCACTACACCACAAAAGGCCTGAGGGAGAAACTTGATTTGGAAATAACTGTGCTAAGCATTAATAAGAGTATGAAAGGAATTGAGGGTAGAGTGAGACAGAATGGATTGGGAAATAGATTTAGCAGCAGAGATGAATGAGGGAAAAGGGCAGATGTTCAAGAAAATAGCTCACGGCTCCTAACAAAGACATTCCAATGAGCAAGAAGGATCCTAAGAAGGGGATAAGCCAACCATGTTTAACCAGGGTTAAGGATAGCATCAGATTGGAAAAAATACATGACAAAAGGTAGATAGGATAAACTCAGGAAGGATAATCCTGATGACCAGGAAGTCCAAAACCAAAGGCCAATTTAAGAATGCACAATACATCATTTAGGGTGAAGATGAGGAGAGAATGGTCAGCCCGTGGAATTCCGGCCTTGGAAAGCAGTTGAGGCCAAAACATTGAACATTTTCAAGAAGGAGTAAGAAATAGGGTGAAAGGGATCAAAGGGTGGGGGAGAAAGCAGGACCTGGGGATGGAGTTGGACGATTAACTTTGATCATAGTCAATAGCAGAGTAGGCTCAAAGGGCCAAATGGCCTACTCCTGCTCCTAGTTTCTTTGTTTCTAACGATTAGTGCTTTAGCTAGAGGGCTAGGAAAAGTTTGAGAACCAGCAAATACTAGAGGGAGAAGATAATCTTGGACGGTAAAATTGCAAACATTTTCAAGACAGACAGTAAGAGTTTCTCTAAAAATATAAAAAGGAATAGAGGCCAGGGTGAACATCAGCCCCTTAGGGAATGAGGCTGGGGAATAACAACTGGGAACCAGGAAATGGCAGGGGGGTTAAATAAATACTTCACACCGGTTTTCACAGTAGAAAACACTAACAGAATCACAAAATCATTAAACAATCAAGGCGCAAAAGAGGAGAAAAAATAAGTACAATAACTCATTGAGTAAAACTGCTAGAGAAACTAACAGAGCTAAAAACCAATATGTTCCCTTGGCCTAATGCATCTGAGGATATTCAAGGAAGTGGCTGCAGAGGTAACGGATACACTGATAGTAATCTTTCAGGAAGACAGACTCTGGTGATGGTCCAGAGGATTGGAAAACTGTTAATGTGTTTTAGATAATGTGCTCCTTTTTTTAATTCTTCCTGTGAAAATGAATAACGTCACATTTTCCCACAATACATTCCATTTGTTAGATCTATAGCCCAGTCACTTAACCTATCTAAATCTTTTTGAAGCCTCATTCTCTGCGAAATGTATTTTGCCATCAACCTTTACATCATCAGCAAATATAGCAACCATACCTTTAGCCACTTCACCCACGTCATTGATATAAAAAGTTGAAGCCATAGCAATGATCATCATGGCACACCACTTGTTTCATACTGCCAGTCAGAAACCTTGTTTCTTGTTAGCTAGCCAATTTTATATCCAAGCCAATGTGGCACTATCCGTATCCTGGGCTTTTATTTCCTACAATAATCTGTGATATGGCACCTTGTCAAATATCTTCTGGAAATCTGAGTACAGTACATTCACTGGTTCCCCTTGATGCTGAACACATTACTTCCAAAAACAAACTCCAATAAATTGGTTCAACATAATTTTGTTTTCATGTCGACTATGTCTGATTACACTTAATATTTCTAAAGTGCCCAGCTATAACATTTTCAATAATAACTTCAAAAATCCTCTCTGGGACAGATGTTAAGCAAACTGCTGCTGGTTTTTGTCTTCTGTCTCCCACTTTTTTTGAATAAACAAAAAGACAATTCCGATTTTCCAATTTAATGAAATCCGTATTTAAGGAAAGATATTGTTTTACTGGAGGCAGTCCAGAGAAGGTACACTGGGATGAACTCTGGCCTGAGAGATTGTCTTATGAGCAAAGGCTAAACCAGTTGAGACTCTACTTATGGAGTTTAGAAGGATGGGAGGTGATCTCATTGAAACATTTCGGATTCCTAAGGGGCTTGATAGGGTCAATGCTGAGAGGGTGCTTCCCCTCATGGGTCAGTTCAGGACCAGAGGGAAGAGTCTCACAAAAAGGGGTTCAAATTTATTACTGAGATGAGGAAGAATTTCTTCTCTCGGGGGGGGGTTGAGAGTTTTTGGAACTCTTTGCCCCAGAGAGCTGTGGGGAAAGAGTCCTTGTGTATATTTAAGGTTGAGATTGATAGATTCTTGATCTAAATAGCAGAGCAGGTGTGAAGGGCTGAATGGCCTCCTCCTGTTCCTATTCCTTATGGTCTTCCCTGAATCTGGTATATTTTGGAAGATTAAAACCGGTGTATCAACAATCTCTTTAAGACCCGAGGATAAAGTCCATCAGAATCTCAGGACAAGTAACGTCCCTGAAATAGCTGCAAATAAGGGAATGGAAGACTTGGAGAAACTCAGGAAAATCACACTCAGCAGCGGGGGGGCGGGGTTGGGGGGATGTTACTGAGCAAATTGTTGTTGCTGTGAGATGACAAGTCCCTGGGTTCTGACAAACTTCACCCTGGTGAAGACAGATGACCTACATGTAACACAGAGAGGGCTGCAATGTGAGACTAACACATAGGTTCAGCATCCCTAACTTGCCAGACACAGGGAACCAATCACTGCTCTCAGAAGGCGCTGTTCTTATAACAGCCTGTAAATTGACATCTACTTCAGAAATTCAATTTCTCAACTTGTCGTAATGGGAAACCTGATCTCTGGGCTGCCAGTCTAGTGCACGACATGATGCCTAGCACATCCAAATAGTCTACCAGCTCTCACCTTCTGGGGGCGAGGTTCCTATAGTGAGCTATTGTCTGCAAGGTTAAAAGCTCCAGTTCAGTCCAGGGATGTTAGAGACCAGCTCAGAGAAGACAGTCACCAACCTCAAGAACCCCCCTCTCCTAAGCCAGCTATAAACCCTGCCCCCTCCAACCATCAGTCTTGAGTGAA
Source organism: Hemiscyllium ocellatum (assembly GCF_020745735.1). Taxonomy (NCBI): domain Eukaryota; kingdom Metazoa; phylum Chordata; class Chondrichthyes; order Orectolobiformes; family Hemiscylliidae; genus Hemiscyllium; species Hemiscyllium ocellatum. The sequence goes on along the minus strand of NC_083426.1, from coordinate 2,527,013 downwards.
ATCCCAGTTCAATGGGACGGTGATGAATCCGAACTTGTAATGACTCAACTGTCCAAATGGATGGTGTTCAATGAAAAATGGGAAAGGATGGGATATTTAATTTATACAGGGAAGGACCCAACAATTATTGCACTGGTGAAGCAGTCTTGTTAAGTTTGCAGAGAATATAATTCTCCTATGAACTACAAGTGACAGCAATTTATTTCATTCAGTCTGGGCTATAACAGAACAGGAGACAGAAATCAATCATTAGACTCAATTAAATTCTAATCCTGTATGATTTGACTGAAATCTCAGAAGATCCACAGATATACAATCAGCCAGTAATACTTCTTATCGGTGTGGAGCTGTAATCACAAGGATTGAAATGAGAACTTGCAGGTGTACATTAAATTTAATTTAACAAATAATTGTTAATGAAGTAGCTAAGGAACTGAAAGGGAAAAAATATAGATTTTTATTTCTATAGTGCCTCTCATGTCTATTGGACATCCCAAAGCACTTTCTTAGAATCCCTACAGTGTGGAAACAGGCCATTTGGCCCAATAAGTCCACACCGACCCTCCGAAGAGTGACCCATTCTCTTAACCTATTACTCTACATTTCCCCTGACTCATACGCCTCACCCACACATCCCTGAACACTATGGGCAACTTATCGGGGCTAATTCAGCAAACCTGCACATCTTTAGACTGCGGGAGGAAACCCACGCAGCACAGGGAGAATGTGCAAACTTCATGCAATCACGGGGGTGGAATCAAACCAGGGTCCCTGGCACTGAGAGGCAGCAGTGCTAACCACTGAGCCACCGTACCATCCACTCTGCATGCAAAAAAATGCTTTCAAGTCTGGTCACTGCTGTAGCACAAAAAATACAGCACACTCCCACAAACAGCAAAATAATATTGACTAGATCATCTGTTTCTTGTGATAGGGTCAATATTTAAACCTATTCCCTAACACAGAGAGGAATTCCACTGTTCATCTTCAAATTGTGCTGCATCATCATTTATGCCCAACTGAGGAGCAGACAGGGCCCCCAGTTTAAGGTCTCCCTCAAAAACCAGCATCTCTGACAGTGCAGCACTCCCTCTGCACAGCATGGGGTCCAATGTCAGAAAGGGTTCCTGCTCTACTGGCAGGCTAACTCAGATCGGAGCCTCAGCGTTCACTCTTCAGAATAAATCTGATATTGGCACTCACACCACAGTCAGTGAAATACAGATGAGAATCATTGTGACGGAAAGACTCCTTGTGTCCTGGACCATGATATTGTGGGAGGCTTCACTTTGATCAATTTCAAAGCAACATTTTCCTTTGTACAAAACCCGCGTTTAGAAAGATTGACTTCAATGTATTCCATTACAGGAGAATGTACCCTCAGTACATAGATGCATTATGCATGAAACAATTCCTGCTGGTTTGGATTTATTTGATGATACAAGGCCAGTTCTTTATTAATTTAGCTTTTGTTAAAAGGTGGGTTCTGCAGGCAGAAAACTGTCTGGAATAGCAACTGCATCAGGAAACCATGCACTAACCTGGCTCAGCTGGGGGAGAGGGAATCAGCTGGGAGACGGACCTCCATCTTTCTGGGTTAGGGAAGGGAGAACAAGCTTCTCTCTGATCTCCGTCCAGTGACCCATTGGGGATGAAAGTGGTGTGAATTTTCTTTATTGTTTATCCTTGCAGGGGGACTGGGTGACACTGGTAACAGCAGCATTAGTTGCCCATCCCGAACTGCCTTTGAACTGAGTGGTTTGTTCAGTTATTTCATGGGGTAGTCCACCACATCGCTGTGCGGCTGGAGTCACATGTAGGCCAGACTAGGTAAGGACGGCAGTTCTGAGGGAGGGTCACTCAACCCGAAACGTTAACTCCGATTTCTCTTCACAGATACTGCCAGACCTGCTGAGCTTCTCCAGCAATTTCTGTTTTGTTAAAAATGGCAGATTTTGTTCCCAAAAGGATAGGAGTGAACCTAATGTTTTTTAACAACAATCATTGATAGTTTCATATCTTGGAGGCTGCTTTTCAATTCCAGATTTATTAATTGAACTTACATTGCACCAGCTGCAGGGGCAGGATTTGAATCTGTCTCCCCACAGGCTTAGCCTTGGCCTTTGGATGACATTACCAGTGCACCAGAACCTCCCCAATATCAGGGGAAACAGGGCTAGTGGCTAAAACCAAGAGTAAAGACTGCACACTAGCAAGAGAATCAGGAAAAATAGTAGTAAAGATGGTCAAGGAGATCAGAGTGAAGAGGATTGAGTGGCAGGGGGTCAGGATGCCTAACTTCCAGTTCCACTCCCAATCCGTCATTATCCCTGTTGCCATGATAACCTAACAAGGCTCGTTGGAGGAGCTAGGATTCAATCATAATCTAGAGAAGGGTGACATACTGCCACCCACACCATTCAGTATTCAGTTTGGTTTATCTACAGTGAAGTCACATCTCTCATCTCCACAGACCATCTCAAAAGAACTTCCTTTCTGAATCATTACGTTCATCAAAGCCAAAAATATCTCAATACCAATGCCTTGGCCATTTCTAAGGATCAGACCCTCCCAGGTTACAACAAACAGCTGACCCAACAATGGAGCTGAACTCCCAGCACTGTCCCTAACTAGTTAGATCTTTGCCACTTTCCACACCGGTCATCCACACGGCTGTCCTGATTATGATTGTGATGGAAACATTTTATTTTTGTTTGGCAGAAATTGGATCGAACCTCATTTCACAACAGCATGTGCCCAATGGTGGAAACAGAAAACATCCAGCCTCAGGCTGACTGACATGTACGAAAGGCCAGGGGCTGCAGGATCCTTTCATCATCAGTCAGACCCTTCAATCCATCACAGAATGAATTTGACATTCACAGATTGCAGCAGGAAGAAACAGATTCAGCATAAAACCCATTTACAAGATCCACAATCCACTGGATCATGAACAATTATTTACAAAAACTTCAACAGAACTTGCAACTGGTACAGCATGTTCAAGATTGGACTGTTTTACACAGCTTTGAATGCAGCATTTGAAGCTCAATAAATTTGCTGCAGACACTAATTATCCCTGCAGTTTAATCCAAACATAATGTTGGGAGTATAAACATTATTAGCCCAACATTTAAATGCTCCTGTTATCTCTGTGGTGTAATGTACCAGAGGGTGACACAGAGACAGCATGTGACAGACACACACACACACACACACACACACACACACACACACAGTCACAAAAAAGTAGTCCCTTTCATTGTTCATAAGGAAGGGCTGACGTGGAATTCGAATTCAGGATTGCCAGACAGTAGCAAATACTGGTGGCATTGCAGCAGAGAGCACTTACAACTGTCTGAATACATTCGTTGAGATCCTCATTAAAGACAACAAACTGAAGCAAAGTTTCTCTGACAATTGGCTGGCTACACTATTTTGGACCTACCTGCTTAGCTTCTCTCTTCAGTGCCTGTGCTCCCCTGCTGTTGCCTCATCACAGCAACTGGAGCTTTGCTTCTTACAAAGAGTCACAAACATTGTCCAACCATAGGATGGCACAGTGGCTCAGTGGTTAGCAGTGCTGCCTCACAGTTCCAGAGATCCAGATTTGAGTCCAGCCTCAGGTCACTGTCTGTGTGGAGTTTGCACATTCTCCCCGTGCCTGTGTGAGTTGCCAAGGGTACTCCGGTTTCATTCCGTTGTCCAAAGCTGTGCAGGTTGGGTGAATTGGCCATGCTAAATTGACCATAGTGTGCAGGCTAGCTGGAGTTAGCCATGAGGAATACAGCCAAGGTTACAGGTGTAGGGTGTGATGTCCTTCACAGGGTCAGTGTGGACTTGACGGGCCAGTTGGCCTGCTTCCACACTGTAGGGAGTCTATGAAACTTGTCAAAGTTTATTACCGAATCAGGCAGCACTGAGAGAACACACTTGGTCCATTGTGGCCGGGCCAGCTCTTTCAACCAACATATCAAATTAGTTCATTTTCTCCAAAATGCTGCATTTTTATTCAAATGTCGATGCATATCAGTTTAGCAAAGCCTGTTTTAAACAAGTACCAAGAGTAAGCCATGGGGAAGAAAAGGGAGAGATGAAATTTGTCTCTCTTGAATGAGGAAAGATGCCAAAATTTAAACAACAGTCATTGATAATTAGACACATGAGTTTGACTGTTAAACCCTAGGACAACTCCCCCGACAAGGATAACATTGACAATCAGAAAAGGTACTGTACTGGGTAAACAATCAGGATTTTGGTATTATTGATGCAACATCAGATTAACACAAAGACAAGACTTAAAAGAACATTTTGCTAATAATTATCATTGGTCATATCTTCCCTCCATCATAAGATCAGAAGTGGGGAAATTTGCCGATGATTGCACAATGTTCAGCAACGTTTGCGATTCCTCAGACGCTGAAACGGTCCGTGTTCAAATGCAACAAGATCTGGATAATATCCAGGCTTGGGCTGACAAGTGTCACACAAGTGTCAGGAAAGGCCATCTCTAATAACAGGCAATCTAAACATTGGTTCTTTGACATCTAATAGTGTTAGCGTCACTGAATCCCCCACTATCAACATCCTGTGGATTACCATTGACTAGAAACTCAACTGCACTCACCACATATACCCAGCGTTTACAACAGCAGGTCAGAGGCTGGGAATACTGTAGCAAGAAACTCACCTCCTGACTCCCCAAAGCCTGTCCACCATCTACAAGGCACAAGTCAGGAGGGTGATGGAATACTCCCCAATGGCCCTGAATGGGTGCAACTCCAACAACATTCAAGAAGCTCAACACCATCCAGGCCAAAGCAGTCCACTTCACTGGCACTACATCCACAAGCATCCAATCCCTCCACCAATAAGGCTCCAAAGCCCCAGTGTACACCATCTACAAGATAAGCTCTCGAAATTCACCAAAGATCCTTAGACAGTATATTCCAAACCCATGATCATAACCCTAACCCGAACCCTAACCCAATCACTTCCATCTAGAAGGACAAGGGCAGTGGATACATGGGAAAACCACCACCTGCACGTTCCCCTCCAAGCCCATTTACCATCCTGACTTGGAAATACATCACTGTTGCTGGGTCAAAATCGTGGAACTCATAGCATTGTGTCTATCTTCAGTGGTTCAAGAAGGCAGCTCACCACCACCCTCTCAAGGGGAACTAGGGTTGGGTAATAGATGCTGAAAATGTGTTGCTGGTTAAAGCACAGCAGGTCAGGCAGCATCCAAGGAACAGGAAATTCGACGTTTCGGGCCAGAGCCCTTCATCAGGAATGCTAATAAATGCTGGCCAGTTTGTGACACCCACATCCCACGAGTGAGTGAAAACAAAATTTATCCTCATTTCACTGAGGAGAGAGAGAAATCTGGGCAAGGTCTTGGATACTTTCAAGACAACAGATGAAGCCCAATCTTCCTTGTTGGTTCTGAGACAGGCAAATATAGACAATCCCTAAATGTTGGGCTAATAATGTACATATTCCCAACATTACGTTTGGATTACACTGTGGGATAATTGATGTGCAAAATAAATTTGATGAGTTTAAAATTGTGTTTTGCTGCAGGTTTCTGTACAGTTTTTGTTCATTGAGTTACTCAAATTAATTACTGAATAACATGAATATTTTAGCAGAATTCTTGCTTTAAGTTAATGGACATACAGTGTGCTCCTTCCTGCTGCAGGCTGTGCATGTGAACAGCTCCCACTCAGTTTTCCCTGGCTTGGTAGCCTTCCAACAGAGTCAGACAAACCTGGATCCCAACTCCAATCCTCAGCCTCCGCACAACAACGTAGCCCCAGCACCGTATCTGGCCGCAAGGTTCCCAGTATTCTGTGCTGATAAACTGATTATTGGTCAGTTAAGCATCAGCAGTGTCCTACCACGTTTTGGACTCCCTCTCACTCGATTCTTTGTTCTGTTAAAAGCAAAAGATTGCAGGTGCTGGAAGTCTGAAATACAAACATCTTCCAAAGAAATGTCACACCAGATTGCTGAATTTCTCCAGCAATTTCTGTTACTTGGGTGTGACTCTTGACAACACTTGGCATCATGTAAATTAAAAGAGTAGTGTTATGAACATCCCCAAGGCTGGTAACATGTTGCTGTGCATGGCAGATCACACATTAGGATATTGGGAATGAACCTAGAACATAGAACAACACAGCACAGAACAGGCCCTTCATCCATGTACCTATCCAATTGCTGCTAAAAGGTCACCAATGATTCTGACTCTGCCACTCCCACAGGCAGCGCATTCCATGCCCCCACCACTCTCTGGGTAAAGAACCTACCCCTGACATCACCCCTATACCTTCCACCCTTCACCTTAAATTTATGTCCCCTTGTAACATTCTGTTGTACCTGGGGAAAAAGTCTCTGACTGTCTACTCTATCTATTTCCCTGATCAACTTATAAACCTCATCTGGAATTGACAGAATATAGTGAGTTATTAAGGGAATTATTCTGCATCACTTCTTGCCTGAGATCCTGGAGATAAAGTTACAGAGATTGAATATTCCCTCCAGATAAAACCAATTGCAAGAGTCCTCAATGTCAAACACTCTGTGTGGTTTCAGGACTGTGACATGTCTTTCAGAACAAACAGTGCAACATTCCAGATATTCAAAAGGTAAGCATGAGCTCAGGGATACATCATTATTCATGGCCAAAGTCCCGACAGAGATCAGGAACATTCAACACTTCAACATAAAAGTGCAACGTCTTGCAGAAAGCTGGATATTCATGTGTCTAGTCTTGTTCTGTATTTTTCTGATACTTGTGCTGAAGGGATCAGGTGGATCCACCAAGCTAACTCCCACACATGTCCGACCCTGTGGCTGTTTGTGGAGCTGTTTATTATTGTAAATCAAGATTTCCAACTGGCCTTGGTCACCAGCAACACCCTTCTCCATCCAACTGCATTCCAGTCTCTCCTCACCAGCCTATTGTTTGCTGTAGGCTCCTGCACAAGACCATTTCCATTCCCTCTGACTCTTGGGGTCACAAGAGTCCACAATTACCCCACCCTCCCACAGGTACCTTCTCCTCTCACCTTCCATCAGGAGGAGCAGTATTCCTGAAAGACCATTCAAGCATCACTGTCTTCACAGCCCAGCCTGATCCTTGCCTCTAACTCTGTCAAACACATTTGCCACTGACTCACTGCTGAATGACCGGGAAGGGAATCAGGAGGTGAGACTCCCTGGGTCCTGGAGAGAGGAGGACAGCAGGATGGACTGCAATGTCCCACCTGTAGCACCCCACTTTCCCACCCACCTGCTGGTGTCAGTACAGACCAAGGCTGAAGCAAAGACCCCTGCACATGGCCAGTGCTTGGAGGGAGAATGCACATTGTTCTATTTTGTATAATCTGGGACATGCTGTGTGTAGTAATGTCACAGGCTGGCTGCTTCGCCCAGAGAGCAATATTGTTTTTGGCTGGAAGGCACAGCTGCAGTCCCTGTGACCCTTAAGCACCCCCGTGCTGCAAACAGCAAGCAATCTGTCCCCAGCCTATAAGCAGGCCACCCCTACAACATAAACTGCAGGTCTCCAGCCGACTCTCCGAGGCCCCTACAACCCCTCGCCCCCTAAATCTCAAAGTAAAAGCTGCATTGTGAATTGGAAAATAATCTGTAGGCTTGCTGCGGGAAACAGCAGATGACCAGCGCAAATTTTAACAATGAGCTCTGAAAATTAATTTCCGAGAGATGAGTGTTGCTGTACAACAGAATGAGAATAGCAATGCATTCCTCTGAGGGGTGAGCCCTGCTGAGGTTAGACTCGGCTTCCATCAGTTTGGTAACTCTACTACAATGCTGCAAATCTGAAATGACGGTCAGACTTACCCTTAACCTGTGTGTCATACTCGGTAATGATCTCTTTGTCCTTCTTGAATTTAGCTGGCGATGTCATCGTTTAGAAACCGCGTTCCCTTCGCCTGGTGAAGAATCCTTCTGCAGATGGAGCAGGCACTCAGATACTGGGGGGGGGGGGGAGAGAGAGAAAGGCGGGGACACGCTGTCAGTCAGTCAGTCAGTCAGTCCATGGCAAAGGCTGGGCTTTCTCAGCCCAACTCCCAGCAACAAAACCCCACCGAACACTGACCAGATTGGAGCAGGCTGGGCAACTTCAAATGGAATCCCAGAGACAGCACCGAGAGAGGAAACTACACAGACGGCAGGAGATACCGTCTCACCTCCCAGCTCCTCCAGGCCGAGAGGGAGGAGGGAGAGGGAGGAGAGACAGGGGGAGGGAGGAGAGACAGGGGGAGGGAGGGAGGAGAGAGAGAGGGAGAAGGGAGACAGAGAGGGAGGAGAGAGAGAGGGAAGGAGGGAGCAGAGTGGGTTCGCTCCCTGGCGGCGCTGATCAGGGGGACAGAGGGCAGGCGCTGTGCGGGAATGCAGATCCTTTGTCGCCGCGGAATTCCAGCACAGAGACCACTTCAAACCGCGTCCCCCTAATACCCCCCTGTGTGAGGGAGGGAGGGAGAGAGAGAGGGAGGGAGAGAGAGG